>NW_023270871.1:1987514-2258967 GCF_011800145.1 Mirounga leonina | reverse complement strand
GTGATTTTGTCTACATTCCAACAAAACCCCAAATCCACTAAAATTTTTTAAAATAAAATGTAAAAAATAATTACCCAGATTTCCTTTCAATATGATGCAAAAAAGAAAAGAAAAACAAAAAGCGATCTCTACCCCACAGATGGGTCTTCCCATTATATCCTACTCCCTCCTTCTCTAGATGGACATTCCTTGCCTTCCTTTCCATGTTTCTGAGCAGCTCTAGAGAGAAAATAAAGCAGGACCAGCCTATTGGCCTCAAATGAGCTGGGCTGGGGCTTCTTTGGCTTGTTTCCAGGTCACCACGAAGACTGTGTGGGTGCTGGGACAGGACTCAGTTTGTCTCAAGTTTTGGTTTGCGGGGAAGGCTCTGCTCACAGCGTGTGGAACCCGGGGCCCTGTGGATTCCGGGGTACCACACACCGGGCCTGAGTTTCTGAGGAAAGACTGTGGAGTTGTATAACCAATGAAACTATTTAGAATTGTGCAGCTGGGATAAGGGGATCACATCCCATGCTGGAGGGCAGAAACCAATCCCCTCCAGTGGTGAGGAAAGAATTCTCTCTGGCTCCCATGTTGTTACTTGATTAACTTCACGGTTTCTTAAATTTACCTTTAATGGGAAAATGATCGTGGTGAGGATCACACACAGGAGACAGTCTGGAGGCTTTGTGCCATGCCTCTGAATGGAAACTGGGTCCTCTTGCTCTAGAACTTGCATTTACACAAAACGGACCACCAGGACAGCTCTTACTGATGTTACTATGATGGCCAAAAGTTACTGCTAACTGAGCACACGTTTGTGCCAGGCATAAATCCTCACAACGTAGGTACCCACGACACAGTACTTTTATCACCTTCGTTTTACAGAGAATGAAAAGGAGGCCCAAAGAATCTCCTCCCCACTTATGATAGACACTTTTTTTCTTCTATAAAATGTATGCATGGGGAGAAGTCTACAGTCCCTTTTCTCATACATAAAGTATGAGAGTATTTCAAATAGGCCTTAGCTATAGCCCAGGCCTGTGACAATCAATAGTTTAAAATATTAAATTTTTCTTACGTGATTTTAGCTTTCATTTTTGCAAGCCCTTAATAAGCCCTTCACATGTCCAGGTAATCGATTAGGAACTGTCTAGTTCTTTTTTTTTTTTTTTTTTTTTTTTGCCTTCTCATGTTAAAAGAAATGACAAACCTTTAGATTATTCTTATTGTAACTGCCATTTTTTCTGAAGCCAGAGAGATATACTTTGAGGTACAATACTTATTGTTCTTTTATTTTCTCAGGCAAAAGAGCCCTTGTTGGTGATGGCAGCTTGTTGGCCTTAACGATGGTTAAGTGCTATGTTCCACCAACTACAGTGGTCAATAGACTGGGGAGGAAGCTGCCTACGGAATACGTGACATGTCTCAGAGCTTGTCATATGGGGGAGGAAGTACAGGCAGGCAGGTAATGTTCTGTTTCTCTGGATTTAAAAATACTTGTTTGTTTGATTTTGGATATAAACAGAATTGTTAGTTTTCCAAGGACAAATGGGTTCCAAAGATCTTTTGTCCTTGGGAATGTTTAGGCAGAAGCTGGACAATGACTTGGAGGAGATACTCCAAGGCTGGTTGGACCAGAGTAGTGTTTCCAAAGTAGAGTAAATACAGTGGTATTTATTTATTCTGGTGGGACAGAAACCTCTCCGTAATTAACATTAAATCACATAGTGAGAAAGTCATTCTTTTCAATTGTCTTTCAGTCCTTGTATTCCAGGAAAGGTAAGTCTTATTGTGGTACTCAAATGCATTTAACACCTCATTAACACCACCCCGGCCCTCCCCCCATCGCCCCCACCAGGCACCTTTTTAAACAATGAGAGCCCAGGTCTCAGGCTCTCAAAACCTTTGGCAGGCAATAGTAGCAATCCAGAATTTTATTAGATTGTAATTTATTATCTCCACAAGACAAGTAACAGGAACTTTCTGTAATGATTTAAAGCATTGGAAGAAAAGTATGTTGATTTCAAGAACATTTTAAGGAAATGAGAATAGGGGTGGTAGCCATATACCTTTGGGATGGAGATGCCATGACTCAGAAAGTCAGATTTGGGATCATGTTCCTAAAATCAATCAAATGTCTTCCTTGTTGCCCTGGTTACCCTCCCTTGTACCCCACTCCCAGAATTTAACCCAGTGCTCCAGATGTCACATGTCGGGGTAGGGACACCGACCTGGACCCAACCCTCTGCTCACACTGGCTGGGTTTGGGCCAGCTGTTGTGTAGCTCAGAGGAGTTCAGCCTGTGCTCACCTAACAAGAGGTCACCTAATAGAGAGTGAGCCTTACTCCCTCATAGTTGGAATTAGGATTTGCTTAAAATATTGTGTGATTTCAGAGATGCAGGGAAGCTCTCCCTCTTCACCCAACATACATCCTCTTGGGGATCGTATCTTCGTGTTCACGTCTCTCTTGTGCCTAGCTCAGTGTCTGACATAGTAAGAGCTCAAAAAATAGCTGTTAATGAATGAATGAATGTTAAAAGATACACTTCATCCATCTCATAGCCTCAACTCCAGAGTGCCCTACATGGGCCCCAGACACTGCCCTCACTCTATTGCTGTTGGCCTTCCCCTACTACTCCCCTTTTACTTACACTATACCCAACGCCACAGAGATCTTTGGTCAAGCAATGCTCCCCCTTCCAGAAAGCTGGAGATACAGTGTGAGTTAAGTAATTGAGGAGGAATACACATTTAGATGAGAAAAGAAGAAAGTACTAGTTTTCTGAAAAGATGAAGGAGGAGGTGATAGTTGTGTCTACAAAGCACAACCTGAAATGGAGTTTAATTATTATCCAGTAAATTTAATCAGGCTAAACCAGCCAAACCAACTCATATTTCTGGCATGAAATATCTAGTTTGGCTGCCTATGCTGACCAAATCAATAGAAACTGGCGCCAAACCTCTATTTTATTGTGTGGTTTGTTGGCACAGACTTACTCTTCTTGTTCAAAAACACAGGTACTTGAGTACAAATCCAGCCATTAGGCTTGCTCCCAGCTTCTCTCTGGCAGCTCCAGAATGCTAACACACACCAAGGGTATTTGGAAAGATTGGAATTTCGAATTTGGGAAGAGGAGGACATGGCTTATTGGCGCTTTAGAGCCCCAATTCACAAACGTGGATGTTTCAAATACAAAAACCTAACTTAGATTTCTGAGTTTAAATAGGACTTTAATATAATTAAATGTACAGAATCTTTTAAAACAAAATACCTAATCCAACAAATGCAATAAGGGCTTCGTGCATTTCAATTTCTGTCTGTAGAAACTCTGCAAGTTTCGACTTAAAGGCAGTGAGTCTGTCAAATATTTTCCCACCGGGAACTATTTCTAGGGGAACATGAGCCCTGAGTTCTGATTCTGGTGTTCCCGTCAGGTGCAGGAAAGATCAGCACAGCTCTGACACAATGAGGTTATGCCCAGAAGATGGAAAGAAGTTTTCTAATCGCTCTTTGTTTAGGTGGGGATAAATGTGGTGTTTAGGAATATCATGTCGAGTGGAGCTTTGGCAAGGAACTGTGAATAGTTGAAGAAGGCCATAAGGGAAACCCAGTGATCTATGGGTGCACCCGGGTAGCAGTGCATCTCTTACAATGAGTAGCACCGACATTCAAACCTGAGTTCCTATATTGGTAGCCCAAGAGTTGGTTTGGGTCTGCAAATGAGCTTTGTTTGGCTTGCAGTGTTTTGTTCTGTTAATTGTAACAACACTGAAAAATCTGGAGGTTCTTAAAATTTTTTTAATTTCTGGACTCTCTTGAAAAATCAGCAGATTTGACAGATGGCAAAAATTTTGTCCCTTGTCTACACTATTCTGTAGCTGGATCACTTTCCGCTTATCATCACGCTTGTCCCTGTTACTTCTCCTGTCAAAGAAACCTGTTTTTCTGTATCCATGCCTCTACCAAAGTAAGAAAACAAAAAGTAGCCTGAAAGGGCAGCTTCATATATAATCATCACCTGCTTGGCCGTGGGAGGCATTTGAGTTTGCTTTTCCATTCTAAAATAACGGCCCTGACTTTGTTCCCTTCCTAGGCAAACACATTGTCCGACACTTTCTCCACATTCTCTAGCATCTCCCAACACACACAGGGGTCCTCCAGGGATGCATGCAATCTGCAGAAGTCCCCCCATTCCGTTCCTCATTCCCATTGGGTCATACCCTCTTGCCCCCCTTTTGGTTTGGAATCACTGTATTTAAAACCCTGAAGGAAAGTCTTATTGAATCAATCATTCATCGTAATTGAGCATAAGTATCCAAAATACCATGTAGCTTGGAAATTACTCCTTTGAGGTTAACACTTTAAAAAGATCTTTGGCAAACTAAATTATGTCCCTTGTCTTAACACAGTCCCGGAAAAGGGCTGAGACTCTTTTCATGGTCCCAAGTGGCAGCGTCCCCAACTTGCAATTAGGTTACATTTTAAAAGAGCATTAGTATTGGTTGCTTGCAGCTTATAATTCCTTTCAATATTATAAATGTTGCTAGTTTTTCCACGGCTTACCCACAAATTTCTTTTCAACCATGCAAAGGGACTGACTGCATCATAGTGTTTTTTTCCTGCAAAACCATTCAATGAAAATTTGCATTCCTTCAATAAAGTTGGTGTACTAAGTATTAGAAAACATCAGGAAAATCCACTTTGAGGTAACTGTCAAGTAAGATTGCTACTAAGGGGAAGTAATATTTTCTCTAATTATACCAAATGAGGGCTTCCTCTTAGAATGAGTGACACAGTGGGTTTTTAGCACAATTACCAGAAAGCAGAAGCCTCTAAACCCTGGTCCCACCCTCGAAGAGACAGTGTAAAGGAATCCAGAACCCCTCAAGTTTGTGTCTAGGAAGACCGCAGTGACTCAAGTCAGACGCCAGCCAGTAGGACTGAGCAAGAGGGATGCCCTGCTCCACTAAATAAAATGGCACATGTGAGTGTGTTCTGTCCTCTTGGTGCTACTGCAAGAACTTGCTTCCCAGAAAAATGTCAATACGTGGATAAGAAAATGAGAATGTAAGCTCACTTCAGCATTTAATCTAGCTTCTGTGATAAGAGCTGGGGCTGCTACGGTTACCCCTGGTCAGCAATGGGCCAGGTCACTTCGGTAACAAGCACCCCCATCATTCTGCCTACGTGATTATTTTATGGGCACTTTCTCCTCCAATGGGAGACTTGTGTACAGGCAATCACTTGTTTAAAGACCTGAACAAGTGGAAGCCAGTAGAGATCCGCGAGGCATTGGGGAAAAGCTGACATCGTTCCTGTCCAAGGAAGGCTAGCCCTCCCAGGCATGTAGTAGTCAGAATCTTGCCCCATGACTTTTAAGTTGTGCTATGAAGTTCTTACTACACAGAGATCTTGAAAAGAGATTATAAATATCCTTGAGAACTCCCTGGGAGGGGAAAAGATGCTCAGAGCCAGCTCACATAGAGGGGGAGTGATGTGCCCAAGGAGGGACAGTGAGCCAAGGCTGGACAAGAGAACAGGGTCAGTAGTACCTGAGTTCTGGGCTTTAGCTACAAACCCAGAAACCATCCTGCTGGGACAGTGTCTATGGACATTCTTTCTTCATGTCAGAGATGTGCTGTGGGGAAAGAGAAGAGTGGGCAGGAAGGACTGTATAGTAACTTTTTTTTGCAACTTCTTGGCTCCGTTGGTATTCACCAGTCACACGTACAAATGACTCCTGAAGCATTTCCCACGCAGGAGTCAACTGCTAGCTTACTGTCACAGAAAATAGCTCCTACCCTGCAGAGCGTCCACTCATTGAAAATCCAAGTGTCAACGGACAAAATATCCAGATGGGGAAATCTCCCGCCCCCTCCCCATTCTCCCAGCAGTGTAAAAGGTAACGGGGGTGGGGGACAACTGGAGAAGGAAATGAAATCATGCGGGTTCACCAGGAAAAGATAAAGTGTTGGTGGCAGCAGAGTTGGTGAGTGTGTTGTGGGTATTACCTCTTGATGAGGCTTCCAAGAAGGCTCCCGCTCAAGTCCTGGTGGCTCTGAGAACAAGCATTCTTGCATCAATAGCTAATAGGCTGTCCAACCAGATGTTATCTGGGTGGGATAAGAGGGTGAGAAAACAGACCTGTTGTACGCTGTTGTCAACTGTATTGCTGTGGTCAGAGAAGGCTGGTGTGTAGTGTTTAGCAAGATGCCTCTTTCGTAGTGAGGCAGACCAGATTACGTGGTTGTTCAAATCCGTTTCCTCTTGTGATTGGTAAAATACGAGAGTTACAATCATTCATGCATTACTAAAGCCTCTTCTCCATCATTTTGAAGGGACTTTTTTTTTTGTTTTTCTAGAACAGAGCATGCATCCAGCAGAAACCTAAAGCATTTGCTTTTCTAAGTGATCTTTTGCAATAAGCACACTTAAAAAAAAAAAAAGGAAAAAAAAACCCCAAACTGCATATGGTACCTGTGACAAGACTGGAGATGATAAGCGGTAACACCAGCATCTGTAACATCCTCATCAGAAGTTCCCCAGGAAAGGAGAAGTACTTGACTTCCCGGTAGCTCATTTTGTAGGGTCGGAGGGTAAATCCAAGGATTGTACCTGAAGGGGGGAAAAACGGAGAAAAATTGAGTCTTTTTTAAAACCGAAGTCATAGTCCTAGGGAAATGAGGAACTATTTGGCTGGTGGTCACTGCTGTCAGACAAGAGTACATTTATTTAAGCAGCAAATATTTGTGTTGCTTTAGGAGCAAGGGGTATTCCTGTCTCTTTGGTTGTAGTCTGGAAGGGTCTGGCTGAATCCAGGCTTTCAGCAGAACTTAGAGAAAAAATGTTACTGGCTCCAGCAAATGAAAAATTTCTTTGTCTAACTTGAATGCAGTAGAACCCATTTTGACATGGCTCAGTACAGCGTTACAAAGATAGGGCATAACTAGGAGACAAATCATGTATCCATGAA
Source organism: Mirounga leonina (assembly GCF_011800145.1). Classification (NCBI taxonomy): domain Eukaryota; kingdom Metazoa; phylum Chordata; class Mammalia; order Carnivora; family Phocidae; genus Mirounga; species Mirounga leonina. Next base: position 2,252,009 of record NW_023270871.1, on the reverse strand, counting down.
CAAGGCAATATAGGAAAAAAAAACACCCATAATGAATTTCCTTTGTAACAACAGATATTAGGACTGCCAACATAACCACTTATAAAGGGTAGTGTAATTTTATTTTTTTCCAATTAAAAAAATTCCTCTTGTTCACATTGTTAATCCATTTTCATCATCTCCCTGTCTGCACACCATGCTTTCTGTCTACGTGGTCTTGATATTACCTTGGCAACTGTATTGTACAGACTTGTTAGTTGCTGGCAAAAGAAGACTCCAAAACGAGCAGAGACTTTTTTCCAAAAATTTTCCCTGAAAACTTAGGGGGGAGTAAGAGAAAGAGAAGGCAATTTTCCCCTTAATTTTCCTTCTGCTCCTGGAACTTTAAAATATATTAAAAAAAATAACTTTATCTGTAAATTAAATTATGCACGATAGCTTTTGAAGTGTTCAGAAATCAACAAACACATTGAATAAATTTACTCCCTCCCCGCTTCCCTAATTTACTTTCATTGCCCAAGAAAATGTATTTATTCCAGTATTGTAAATATTTTCAAAATTTCTGTCCTGCTATTACTAAAACATGTGAGCTATAGAGAAATATTGAGTTATCTAGAAGCTAGAGGTTGGGGAAGGGGGAGAGAATACTGGGTAGACATAAGTTTTTCCAAGGGAAGCAAGCAGTTCTTTAAGGAAACTGAATCATCCTAACTTCTTATTAAATGGGCTTCTTCTCTTAGGAAATGAGGCACAAAGTTCATTTCAGCTGTCACAGCAACTCCAATTTCATTTCTTGGGTCTCAGCAACCATGAAGTATCCATTCTTTGATTATATAATGTGATATTCCAAGTAAGAGTCTGTGTCTATGTGGCTAGAAAATCTGGCTGATCCAGTTTTCAGGGCCTTTGGGAAAATATTTATCGCGTTTTCCCAATGCAACAATAATACGTTCAAGAGAGAAAAGGGGATTTGGAAAACACAGAAAAGAGAGGCAAAAGCCTGCCTCTCTTGGTTCGACCACTTAAACAGCAAATAGCTAATGCTCACTGAGCTCCTGCCATACGCCAAGCATTGTCAGTGTTTTACTTGTGTTGGTCTGGATACTTAATCCTCACAAAACCCCTCCGGAGGTAGGTACTGTTTTATCACCAAAGCACTGATGGAGAAATCTAATCACAGTGAACTTCGAACTTGCCAGATTCCAATAGCTATTCAATACCAAAGTCAAAAAGCCACTCAAGTGACAGAGCTGGGATTTAAACCCAGGCATTTGGACTCGGAGCTCACATTCTTGACCACCTCCCAGACTGCCTACCTCTCCCGTAGAGCTAAACAACCACTGTTAGGGCTTCTGTGAGTTTCTTTTCAGAATGTTCTCATACAAAGCTAAATATACGGAAATCACACAGAATATACTTTTCCATATACAGTCACCATTAAGCATCGCTTTTAGCCTCATGATATCAGATCCAATGACTGTACCAAATTTACTTAATACTTCCTTTGTTGTTGAGCAGTTAGGTTGGTTAGCATTTTTTCCACTTTTATGAAGAACACCATGATGAATGTATGAAGGCTGTTTTAGAACTAGAAATATTTTTTTAGGGCAGTTTAGAGAAAGGAAACCAGTGCACTGAAGACTATGATGACCTTGACTGATGTTATCAAATTGTTTTCCCAGTGGGGTGGCCGCTCAGTTCAATGCTTCGTTAGTGAATGACAGGCCTGTAGTATTATCTCTATTGCTAGGAGCTGGGAGAATTATCATAAAAAACTGTTAAACAAAATTTGTGAATGTGATGAGTAAATAGTACATGTTTCTTATTTCCTTTCAATTTACTTAACATCTAACGAGGTCAACCATTTCTCCTAATTGTATATTCTCCAAGCATTTATTAAATCCTAATAGTTGAAGAGTTTATATGTGTATATGTGTGTATTTGTTTATAAATTCTTTGCATAATAAAGATAACTACCCTTTGCCTATGTGTAAAATATTTGCTCTATTTTTCTAATTGCTGGCCATATATTATTACTCTAAAATACACAGGTATTTTGCATTTTTATAAAATAAAGTCTGCACATCTTTTTTTATTAGGTGATTTCTTCAAGAGTTATATACTTTAATTTCCTTCCTTCCTCCCAAGTTAGATAAATCTTTAATTCATTTTTCCTTCTTTGATTGTTTGCTTGCTTTGTTTTAAAATATTGAAGCTTTAATCTTCCTGGAACTTGGTTTGGGGTAAGGCATTTAATTCTAATTTTCAGTGTGCATTATTCCACACCGCATCATCAACAGCACATAGGAATTCTAAAAGGCGCTGGTAATATCTAGTTTTTTCCTGCCTGTTTAAATAAAGACCAAGTCACACCGAAATAACTGCTTCATCTTATAAGTAAGTAAATAAATAAGTATTCATAAACCTTACTTTACTTCCAATTAAATATAATTTTACTGGAATTGATTGTTTTCTGATCTTTATTTAAATGCATTTAAACACTTGTCATTCAATTATAACATTAAATGTGCACAATAAACACAAGAAACTCATCTTGGTCACCTGGGATTTGACCATATAAAAATATTAGGAATTTTAGATATCTGCCAAATAACAATTTAAGACCAGGCTTGGTTTTACAAGTTCATTTCTAAGTTGGCCGTTTCATTAGAAATGTATTTACTCAAATATAACACTGTTTCCGAGGAGGGGTAGGATCCTGGCTAGTCCAGAAGGTATTTATTAGTTAGGTTATTTAAGTTGTTTAAGAAATTTAAATTATTTAAGTTATCATTTAGAATGGGACAGGTTCTAGGAGGCAGAGACAAGCCAATATCGATGAAGGAAGGGGATTAATCTTTCTAAATACTAGGTGCATTAGATCTCGTTTCCCAAAGTCTAACCTTCGCCAACACTGATTGTATTCTTCTCTCTACAGCCATAGCAGCCGTAGCCAGACTCTCTCTCTCTGGGAGCTCTATGTACTTTCTCTCTTCTCCCCCCATCAAATCCCACATTTATCCAGTGCCACCAATTTTCATCTAGGTGCTAGGAGGGGAAGTAGGCCAGCTCAGTGAGTGAGTCCTGGGCAGTGGTGAATGATGTCTCTTAACTCCAGTCCACCAGGCAGATGTCTACCAGAGCAGCAGAAAAACAGCCAGGGGGCAGAGTCTCAAGAGGTGATGATATTTTTCTTCTGTTTTTCCAGTCAACAAGCTTCTTGCTTGGAAGCGTAGTCCTGGCATCAGCTACTCTAGAATGTCTCAGTTTCTTTACATTCTCCAATGTGGAACCCCTGTTTTCTTAAAGCTCTTCTTTATAGTTGGGACAGCAGATAGGAGTCACCATCTATTTCTTCATAAGGGATAGTTTCAGGTCGAAAGCTTTGAAGAGAAGAGTTGTTTAGAGGGATAGCACATGGCAAATACTCTTTGAATCAGTTTTGCCCCTGACTAAGCTTTGATCTGTTTGCTCTCTCTGGGTTTACCAAGTGAGCCATTTCTACTCCTAGGAAAGAGGAGATTTTCTTGGGAAGGGGAATATTTATTGAGCCCTTAATAGGCTCAATGGTGGCCTGATCCTCATCACAACTTTATGAGGTAGATATTATCATGCTTATTTTAAAAAATGAATACACTGATTGATGCTCAGAAGCTAGTTAACTTGCTACAGAATTATTAAGGGCTTGACTTGGGAATTTTAAAGAAAACCCAGAGCTGTTTCTACGACACTCGAATGCCTCTCAAACACAGACCTATCCTTGTAGTCAGGACCTGAGGACAGGTCTCAAATCAACCTGGCTCCTGGGTCTTTAGCATTTCTAACTCCTGAACTCTGGAAGCACTTGAGTAATAATCTTGGACCTGCTAGCGATGTCCCAGAGGCACCCAGTCCATGCTGAAACCCATCATAGGTCCCGATACGGTTATCATAGTACTAGATCACTGTTTAAAATGATTCCACCAAATCCCTTTTGATGGAATGATTTAACTCAACTTACAAAAAACTTATTAATTAAACTAGCTTGCCTCTTCACCCCACTTCACGCATCGTAATCCTTGGAAACCAACAGTAACAAAGCTGGAAAGGACATGAAGTGAAAACATGCTTCAGGCTCCCATGTTTAATGACAATAGCTTGCAGGCATCGAGTACATGCAAGATGCTGAGCCCTCACGAGCACATTGGAGAACCACAGAGGTCAGGACCAATATTACCTACACCTCACAGATGAAGAACTGGAGTCATTGAGAGGGCAGGTAAATTGCCAAAACCTCACAGCCAGTGCAGGTTGGGGCCACTGTCAATGCAGAGAGGGGTCAAGCTGCTTCCCCTATGCCAGGTGAATGGCTGAGGTGGGCTTCACACCCAGGCTCCTCAGCTCCAGAGCCTGGACTTTCACCTACTCTGCTATACTCCTGGCCTCTCAACAGTCATGGTACTAATTTAAAGAGCCTAAGTTTAGGACGCAAGTTTATTTCGCCTACCTTCTCGTTCCAGTTCAAATTAGTTTAACTAATATAGAGCCTGAGGTGGGCAAAGGTTTTGTTGGTGTTACTTAATGAAGTCAACATCCAGCTTTTTTCACTTCATTTGTTGAATGAATAAACAAAAGACTTTTTTTTTTTTTTTTTCCTGCTTTTGCTCTGCCAGGCAGCATTAGAGGTGAGGCCAGGGTGGTAAGGTCAGGCAGCTGTCAGCGACCAATCAAGAGGAGCAAGGGCTCTGAATGCGAAGACTGCTTTTTTGGGGTAAGCAGTTCAGGTTTCTGATTATGCAGCCCAGCGATGAAACGAGTCTTCCCTGAAACATCCTCACATCCTGATGCACAGATTTCTCAGAGCCCTCTACTCTCTGCCCTTCCGACCAGTTAGAGGCAGCAGGGCGGGGGGTGGCCTTCTTCACTGTGCTAAAGTGCTCACTCATGGCCCCTGCACGTCCTTGAAGTGCATTGACCGAGGTTCCCAGAGCTAATAAAAACCTTGATGGCCACCAGATCTTTAATGCAAAAGAACAGATCCTTTATTATTGATTACTCTGCAAAAACAACGACAAAAATCAGAATAACCTCCCCGCGGGATTTGTTACAGCTGAAGTACACTTTGTAGTTTGCATCTTGGCGACATTATATAATACACGGATGTTACAGTTCAGTTCGGATTGCTCATTCTCAGTCAACAGTCTTCTATCATTCCTGTTTTGGTATTTTACCGGATTTTTGGAATCTAGGAAATATCTTAACTGGAACGTTGGAGGTGATCGAAATGAACTGTGCTGGCTGAATTCGATAAACACAGATGCATTTTTGTTTAAAGATGTTCTCCTAATACAAAGAGCTCAAGAAGTGAGTCCTTCAGGGGCTCGCTGTTTCCCCTAGAGAGTCTCTACCACAAACACTTCTTTGGAAGATTAAATATCACTTCGCTTTTCTAAACTAAGATGCAACGTGCACACTAGAGCCTCAGGAAGAACACACCACCACAGGCTTCCTTTTGAAAGCCAGACACGCACAGCAAGTTAAAAGCTAAAGACATCTTTTAAGAATTTGGCCCATATTTAATCTGATAAAATTAATGAAAATATTAAGAAGCCAGAAAATATGTAAGAGTAGAAAAATGAGGCACAATTTGAAGTAAAATTTGGACCGATTCAACTTTTAACTTTTGATAAACATTGGAGTTTGAAATAGTAAAATTTTACTCAAGTTCCCCCGCCCTATCTCCAAACTGTCACGAACAGATTGGCAGACCAAAGCTTTCTAGATTTACTGCTCACCATACAAAATTCTCCGGGAAAAAGACAGGTTGCTCCCAAAGAGCTCAAACGCCAAAAGTGAATCTAAAAGTAATAGTGGCATTGACCTTGAGAGGAAGATTTTCCATTTTGAGCCACCCTATGAAAACTACCAAAATGTCCACCCAGGATGAGCCAATGAGCTCTTCCAACGTCGACCCTGCAAACCAGTCAGCGGACATTCAAACTCCTACCCAGAATAAGCTGGGCCTGCAGATCTTTAGCCAGAAAGAGTACCATGCTGTCCGCTCATATGCAAGATGGCACGAGGAAAATAATGATTTCAAAATTTCTGTTGGTGGCACACACTGGTTTTATGTGACAAAACACTACTATTTCCCAGGTAGGATCTTTTCATTTATGTAGCAACAATAACAACAACAAAAGACCAGGACTACTTTGTCTCAAGGCTATAATGATCAATGTATGCAGCAACAAAAGCACAGGAATGAATCTACCACTCTTGCCACGTTCTATTGGTTGGAAGCAAGTCACGGGTCCCACCCACCCACACACAACAAGTGAGCTGCCCTGGGCGGTTAGGGGCTGTCCAATGTGCAAAGGTCTTTCGGCCTCTTTATCAAGCGCTTCTCGTGTGGTGTAGACACATGCATAGGGAAGATGCTCTATAGATGTTTGGTGAATGAATGATGTTGCGATTGTAGTCCTAGCCCTGCCTTTAACTTTTTTTTTTCAAAGATTTTATTTATTTATTTGAGAGAGAGAGAGTGAGAGAGAGCACATGAGAGAGGGGAGGGTCAAAGGGAGAAGCAGACTCCCCGCAGAGCAGGAAGCCCGATGCGGGACTCGATCCAGGGACTCCAGGATCATGACCTGAGCCGAAGGCAGTCGCTTAACCAACTGAGCCACCCAGGTGCCCCCTGCCTTTAACTCTTAATGTGATCTCTCTTAGGCCTCATTTTTTTTTTTTTCCTAATTTATAAAGGAAGAATGCTCCAAGATTCACACATCACCCTCCTTCTTGCCTGGGCCTATGGCATAGCCTTCCAAATGGTCTCCCTGCTTCTGCTTTGCCGTCCTACAGCCTCCCCCTGACATACTACCCAGAGGTGTTTCAAAACCCAAGCCAGAGCGTTGTTCCTCTCTGTCCCCTCATGGCTCCCCACATCACGTGGGGTAAAAGCCCAAAGCCTTGTGATGGCTGCACCTGGCCTGCTTCCCCAGCTTCACCATATTCAGAACTCACCCCCCACCCCACCACCCGCCCCGTTTCACCATTTGCCTCCTCGCCGTTGCTCCACCATCAGACAGGATCCCACTTTATGGGCCTGGTGCTGGCTCTGCTTCCTGCCTGGGACACTCTTCGCAGGAGTTCCCATGTTTACTTCCAGACTTCGTTCCAATGTCACCTTCTTATTGCAGCCTACCCTGAACTTTCTTCTCCCTCGGCTGCCTTTGTTTCAGGAGTTCTTATCACCTTCCAAAACGCGATATAATTTTCTAATTTCGTGTGCTTGCTGTTTATTGTTGTCTCTGCCTCCTCAAGTATAAGCTCCGAGAGATCCAGATTTTTCTTTCCTGAGGCATTTGTTTTTGTTCACTGATATATATTAAGCCCCTGAAACAGTGCCTGACACATAGTAGGTGCTCAGTATATTGCTGAATGAATGAACAAGCAGCATGGCTTAGTTCTCTTTCAGATGATCCACACCCAGCATGTCCTGGCCACCCCCCCTCTCCGCCGTGCTGCACACATTTACCAAAGGGAGGAATTTGGAGGAATCGCTTTGCTCTGTGCTTCACAGTAAATCCCGTTTCCCACTGTGCTCTGTGAGCTCAGTGACTAACCCTCAGGAACACCCCTTCTTCCAAACCGTGATTTCTCTCTCGTGATCTGTGAAACTGGGTCTCAACTGAACCTCGATTTCTCATACGGCTTAGGTTTTTAGATTCACAAACCAGGAGTGATAGCTCCTGATTCCTGGTTCTTCCACAAGGCTTGATTTTTTTTTGAATATGAAGGAGAGCAGGCATGAGGCTCTAGAAAGATCATGGACTGAGATTTCAGAGATGAGGTTCTGGGTCTGACGTTGCCAGCAAATGATGCTGGTGGGTACTTGACTTAAAAGATTGAATCTTCATATCAAACGTGCAGGATTTAATATCGCCCACTTACAGAGGAGGAGACTGAACCCTTGAAAGAAGAAGCCTCTTGTTCTAGGAGACAGGGCCAGTGACTGATGTTGGCAGAATGGGGTTGCAAACTGAGGTCTGCCCATTTCCACAGTTTAGTTTTCAAATCATGTCATCTCTTTGGACTTTTTTTTTTTGTGTGTGGTCCACAAAATGGGAGGGATAGATCAGAGCAGGCAGTATCTAAAATCTTCTTGAACTTTAATATTCTCGGCAAAAGGTTCTGAGTTTAAAAGAGCCATGTAAACCAAAAGCATTATAAATCTTAGCTGCTATATTATGAATGTATCTTGTTTCTTCTCATGAATTCTAAAGTCCTTGATAAGGCGTAGGAAAGCATTTTTTAATAGGTCAAAAAATGCTTTGTCAACTTGGCCATTATAGTTATTATGGCAGGTAGGCAATAAATAATTATTTGAGAGATCAAATAGAAGTTTCTATTTTAGAACTGGGCTAGCGTGTAGCCCAAGCTGGAGAAATCATAAGTCCGTCTCAAGCAAGCCTGATGAAGCCAGTGGGCATAAAGTTCCACTGGTTTATTTTTACAAGAAGGGCAAGGGTGTAATGGTGAATTTACCTGCTCCAGGGGTCTGCTGCTCCCTGTCTTTGGTTTCACCCCAAACTTCCAGGCATTTCCTGGAGAGAAGCTACTCTGTGGGAGGCAACCTTTCAACCCTCCCCCACTGCTCTGTTCCCACATCCTACAGAGATTTGGGCCCTGGCTTGGCTCATTCTTTTGTCCTTCGGTATTTCCTGTTGCTGGAGGTGGGAAATACCTGCTCCAGCCTTGTTCTACCAGTGGTGCCCAGGGGAAACCAGCCCTGGGTAACTGATGCAGACAAATCCACATGGCAAGCAACTCAGAGAAGACAACTCTACCAGAAGAACCCTAGGAGGGGTGCCTGGGTGGCTCAGTCGTTAAGCGTCTGCCTTCGGCTCAGGTCAAGATCCCAGGGTCCTGGATCGAGCCCCGCATCGAGCCCCGCATCGAGCCCCGCATCGAGTCCCACATCAGGCTCCCTGCTCAGCGGGAAGCCTGCTTCTCCCTCTCCCACTCCCCCTGCTTGTGTTCCGTCTCTCACTGTGTCCCTGTCAAATAAACAAATAAAATCTTAAAAAAAAAAACAAAACCCTAGGAGTTCTGAAAAGCCTGTGCTTTCTGCCTAAAACTGCACTAACATAGCCTATGTGAAGTGGCAATTAAATTTGCAAATAATCCTATAGGTCTTTCAAATGTCCCATCCATGGTCATTTAAAAAATATTCTACTAAAATCATTGGCACCTGTTGCATTCCTTTCTGGTAAAAAATAAAATGGTGTTATGACTGAGTAGAAACTGTAAGCGCAGTTTCAATTCTGGGGATGTTTCCCACAGATACACTTTACCTGGGGGAAATAACTTTGGTACAGGATTATTCATTGTACCATTTAACAAATATATCTAAAAGTTGGAAACCATGTAAGTGCCCATTCATCGGGAATTGCTTAAATAGATGATGGTACACCCATCTAATGCACCCCCAAGAGAGAAGGAGGAGGCTTTTTATGTGCGAATAAGGCACAATATCCAAGGTATATAGTACAGTTAAAAAAGTAAGATGTAAGGCAGGCTACACATATTATGCCAGCATTTGCATACAAAAGGCAAAAAAGGGATAGATACGTACTTATTTTTATACTCATAAAATAATTCTCAAGGCACACAAGAAACTGATAACAAGGTATTTATATCTTTTTGTACTTTTTTATTTTGGGCAATGTAAATGTATTTCATAAATAAAATAACAAAATAAATAAGCAAAAAAAATTGGCTCACTTTTTTTTTTTTTTTTTAATCTGACTGAATTCAGTGTGCCTGACTGGCTCAGTCCGAGAAGCACGTGACTCTTGATCTCTGGGTCATGAGTTTGAGCCCCATGTTGGGTGTAGAGATTAGTTAAATAAATAAAAACGAAACTTAAAAAAAAAAAATCTGACTGAATTCCGATCTACGGTGTATCTGCCAGATGCTTGGATCTTTATAAAAAGTCACTTTGGGACTGGGTTAGTTTCTCCTCCGCCTTGCTTTAATTTGCTTTAGCAATGGGTTGACTTAATTTGGGCCAGGGAGAGGAAAGTGACTATTTGTGCTCAGATTTCTAGTGAGTGGATCACTTTCTGACCTAACAGTTCTCTTTTTCTCTGGAGACAAGGAAGTGAATCTGAAAAAACTTTGAACTCAATCCTTATAGGATCACGTCTGCTTAGCCCTTGGAGTAACGAGTAACGAGTGCACCAAAGCTGCAAAGTCACCCTGTGAACCACTAGGCAAAGAACACACTCTTTCATCATCCATCATACTGGGCAAAGCAATGCAATGGCAGAACTGACAAAGCCCTGGGAAGCCTATGGAATCTCAGCTTTTTTTTTTTTTTTAAAGATTTTATTTATTTATTTGAGACAGAGAGAATGAGAGAGAGATAGCACATTGAGAGGGGGGAGGGTCAGAGAGAGAAGCAGACTCCCTGCCGAGCAGGGAGCACGACGTGGGACTTGATCCCGGGACTCCAGGATCATGACCTGAGCCGAAGGCAGTCGCTTAACCGACTGAGCCACCCAGGCGCCCGGAATCTCAGCTTCTTTATATGACTATTTCATTCGCCTTAAAAAAGCAAATGGAAGTCTATGGAATCTCAGCTTCTTCTTCTTCTTTTTTTTTTTTTTTAAGATTTTACTTATTTATTTGTCAGCAAGAGAGAGAATGAAAGAGAGAGCGAGCACAAGCAGGGGAGTGGCAGGCAGAGGGAGAAGCAGACCCTGCTGAGCAGGGAACCCGATGCGGGACTTGATCCCGGGACCCTGGGATCCTGACCTGAGTCAGAGGCAGATCCTTACCTGACTGAGCCACCGAGGCGTCCCTGGAATCTCAGCTTTTTTATATGTCTATTTCATTTGCCTTAAAAAAGCAAATCCAAGAGGACAAAAGTAAATAAATAAAAAAAGAAGATGGCTCTGGTCATCGGCAGTCTGTTAAAAGACTCAGAATTTCCTTCTCGATTCATCATTCACATTCAACAAGTTGAAGGCAGGAGCAAGCACACGGATCCCTGGGGTTTTGCCTTACTTGCTTTAAAGATGAAATTTCCAGGGATGCAATGTGTCTAAAAGGATGAGAAGGGCAGCAATTGTCCATCTCTCATTAGGGACAGATGGGCTTCATCTTACAAGATTCTGAATAGAAAGTCTCTCGCTAATAGGCTATTGTTTTCTCTCTGGGAAGCAGAAGCGGGCTGTGGCCTGGAATCATTGTTGGAGAACTGGAGAGTCTCTTTGGGTACAAGAAGAATGGAGGTGCCCTTTCTGGAGACAGAGACTCAGTCTTGAAATTCAAAACTTAAGGGTGCCTTTTAACTCGCTGCTCCTATATTTACCTTTGAATCTTTGAGACGATACACAGCGTGAAAAAAAGAGTGCCTTTCCCCCTCTTGTCTTAATTCATCCAGGGAATATCTTCCTTTATCTAGTGTGGGGGCTTTTATTCTTCTCTTTTTGGTTTCAAAACCACTCGAGGACCTCTCTTGACTGGGCATAGTGATGGAAATATTCTTGGGTTAGGGAGTAAGCGCTGGGCAACTTTGATAGCCCTGAAGCTTGACCTAAAACTCTTCATTTTTATACTCGGCGCACCCAATGGCTACACTTCGTGCCCTCAAGTGCTCTGTGTGTTTCCTCACCTCACAGCAATGATACAGCTCACCCAGCTGCCAGACCAAATAGTTGATGAATGATAGCACCCCAGTGTTCCATAAATATCAAGCGCTCTAACACCTGGAATGCACAACTTGGACAAGACGGGGCTTAAATTCCAGTTGCCTTTTCCAGAAAATGTAGGCTCTTCCCTGCCTTGTTGGCTCTACAGCAAAAACAGAGACTCGCCACCTTCCTCCTCTGATTTATGAAGGATGGGCAGAAGACTGCAGGGCAGAGGCCCGCCTCATCTGTGGGCTCCAACCTGGTTATGCCACCCAGAGTGCAGGAACATGATGGCCCTCAAGAATTTAGTGGGACAGAAGGGGGCTGCTTGTGGATGGGAGAGACTGGCTAGACGCGGTCGGGAGATCAACGGTATGGAATAGAGGTCCTTGCAATTGTACAGTGTCAAGGAGTGGAATGAAAACACTGGCGTGTTTTACTCCATACATTCTGCTTTAGATGAAGGCAAAGCAGACGTTAAATGACAGAATTTTGAAGTCGGAAGCAGACATTAGTCGAAACGTGATTTGCTGACGAGGAAATCTGAGGCCCAGAGATTTGTCCTGAATCATAAAGTGAGTTGATGGCGGAGCTGGGTCTGTAACCAGGACCTTTAGACTCTCAGGGATTTCTCAGCTGCATTCCGGACATGTGCAGATACTGCTCAGGAGGAGGATTGACTGGGCCCTGGACTCGCATTGCTAGAGAGTGCACTGGGCAAACACTTTGTAAACTGGAGCACCGCAACAATGGAAGGTATTATTACTGCAGGTAATGGTTCCGGACACACCTGCTTATTTGATAACGTACTTAAAAGAGAAACAAATTTGAAGTTGCCTGCTCAGTTTTCTCATTACCTGAACGAACAGGAAGAAAACAGCAAAGTAAAATCCAGAGATAATCTTCGAACGACATCAAGCCCTCTACCCCGTACCAACTCTCTTAGGAACCAGCAACACTCCTCCCAACACTCCTTCCAGAACCCCTCAACTAGCCTGTCCCAACTCTGATAGGGATGGCAGGTAATGGGCAGTAGATCCCAAAACGCTGGAGAAAAGGAAGATACCAGGGAGGTGGTGAACTAGCAGATTGGTCCCAAGTGGTATGAACAAAAATGCACGATTGAGTAGGTTAAAACATTTATTGAAAACATTTTCTCAGCAGCTCTCCTTGCCCGAGACATCTACTATCAGGCACGCCCTCCATTGAGCAGTCTGTATTGTGATAAGGGCTGGGCCCGGGGATTCCTTTCTGCTTGGGCTCAGGAGGCCAGGTGGGTGAGGGACAGATAATGACAGTATCACTTACTCTAAGCCTTTCATCTCTGCCTCTCAAAGCCCTTTATAACCACTAAATCTCCTCCTACAAGTCTTCTTGGCTCTCTTCTCTAGCCAAGGAAATAGAAGCCACTTATCCTAGACCTCAACCGGGTGGTCATCTTCTCCCCTTCCTGGCCTGTCCTCCCCGCACCCCAGGCTCTCAGGTCTCTAGCAGATAGCGTCATCAAATCAGTGTGTATTTTCACTTGGTCCCCCAGCAAAGACACAAGCAAAAGATGAGGGGTGTACAGTTTCTGTGGATATTCTACCTGCCAAGCCCTTAAGGAAATTATTAAAGTTTACATGGTTGTATGTAGCGGAACTGGGATATAAATCTTGGCAGAGAGGTGTTACAATTATTCTATTTTACACATGAAGGAACAGAGGCTCAGTTCCAGAACTGGGACAGAAACCTAGAAGTGTCAGACTCCAGACTCCATAGCCCTGATCCACTCCCCTCTCCCCTATACGGTCCTGGACTACATCCCCACGATAGGAGGCAGCTCCCTGGAATGCTTTTCGAAAAAAATTGAGGGCCAGGATCCAAGTGGGCCGTGAGCACATGTCAGGTAGTTATTATTGCTGTCCCTGACAATTTTTCTGTATTTCTGCTCCCTGGGGGAGAAGACAAAGCAGAAGAAAATCACGAGTCCCTACACCCTACCTTTGTGTCCCTTCTCCCGAGCAGGGCATGGTGAATCCACGGCTTCTGAGCTCATGAGGCCTAGCCCCTTTCCTCCCAGCCCTCTGTCCCCAGGAGCCTCTGTGAGGAGCGGAGCTCCACAGCACCAGGGGAGGACCTACCCCAGGAGCCCCCTTTTCTCATAGCTTCCTGAAGCTCCCTCTCCCTCTTCTCGTTTCTAGGAAGTGTTGAAGAAACCATAAATTGCAGCCCAGAAATCTTTCACCATTCTTTGGATTCCTGTTGTTCAACTGTGTGGAGATGCCTGTCTCCTGGTAGGCAGAGAGGCTACCCACATGGTGCCCACACCGCTAACTCCAGCCTTCGGCCCCTTTGGTCCCATTACCAGTCACTTCAGTGTGGCAGCTGCTGGCTAACCACATCACTAAACATGTTTGACTGAACTAACGGACTCAGCTAGAGAGTGTGTATGTGTGCAAGGCACAGAATACCACTACGGCCTTTCTGGGAGATACTCGCTTTATTCATAGAGAAGGGCCCAGGAGCTAACAGTGTTCTGAGAAGAGTCTCACTTACACAATAGCTTATGCAGGAGGACAGCCCGCTTCAATGATCATTATTCATTTAACCCTCAAAGACAGAACCTGTCCTGGTTCAGTCTCAACATCAAAATACCTTCAGAATCTCCCTGTATAGTGAGCTTCTTACACTGTATCTCTGTTGTGGCATTTGCATCTCAAAATCAACACGTCCCAAAACCGAAGTCCCCCCTCGCATTCCTGCCCCAATCTTCTTCCTGTATTCTACCCTCACTGATAGCGCCAGCACCCGCAGTTACCCAAGTCAGAAACCGGAGCGATGGCCTGCAGTCCGGCTCTTCCGCTAATACTCCCAGGCAAGCAGCTGTCGGGACGCAGGACTGCCTCAGGTACTGGGGTCTCAATTTCACCCCCCCTTTCTGTCACTCCTGTCTTTGGGTCAGTGCACACCCTTAGCTAATTGATGTCATAAAACAAGAAGGGACATGTCCCGAGGGCAGGGACCAGCACTCAGAAGAGTGGATGAGTCTCAACATAAGGCCAGATTGGTGGATTTGAATCCCGGTCAATACGCATCAGCTCTGGGAGAAGTCTCTGAGCTGTTTCCTTATCTGTGAAATGAGAATAAGGATACCTCCCTCCCTGGCTTGTTTTGAGAATTAAAGCTAATGTGTTAACAACATTTACAACAGTGCTTGGCACACAGTGTAAGTGTTTGCAATGTATATAATACGTGTAATGGTAGATGAGGGGACCGAGGCTCAGAGCAGTTAAATGCATCCTCTACGATCATACAGCTATTAAATCATACAGTTGGCATATAAATCCATGTCTATCCTTCATCAAAAGCCACACTTTCTAGGACCTACATTGTTTTTTTTAAGATTTTATTCATTTATTTGAACTAGAGAGAGGGTGAGAGAGGGCGCATGAGTTGGGGGACAGAGGGAGATGGAGAAGCAGGCTCTCTGCCGAGCAAGGAACCCAGCGAAGGGCTCGATCCCAGGACCCTGGGACCAGGACCCAAGCAGAAGGCAGACGCTTAACCGACTGAGCTATCCAGGCGACCCCCCCCCGCCCCGACAACCCCCACGGGTGTTCATAAGAAAGTAGAATCTCTAAAGTATCAACACAAAAATCATATATAGAACAGTATGGATAATACGATCTCACTTAAAAAATGTTTAGAGATAATTTAAAAACTCCCTGTTACTGCCTCTGAACCTTGTCTATTCCTTTGTCATCTCATTTTATCCATCTCTCCTACCAAATGACCTGAGGGCAGAGACTCCCCATTGCATAGCACAGGCCAGATACCCAACATTCAGTATTTGTTAAATTGCTGAATAGCACTGAATCTTTAAACAAAACCACACATTTATTTAGCAAACAATAGATAATAGTGGATAATATATGAATGTGCATTCAAACCATACAAAAACTTATTTAAAGAAAAGTAATATTCCTTCTGTTCTATTATCAGACACCCAGCTCCCATCCCAGAGGCAGCCAGAATGACCAGTTTCTTGTATATCCTTCAGAAATACTGCTGAATTGCATTGAATTATAGTGCAGTTTACATTCATTGCTGAAGAGTATTAGGGAATGATGGGAAATGCTTTATACACATTTAGTCAGTACGTTTTCTTTTCTGAAAAGTCACCAATTTTTCTATATAAAGGACAGCCCAAACATAAAAAGTGTGTGTGTGTGTGTGTGTGTGTGTGTGTAGACAAACAGCAGAGAAAGGTGCTGGTTGCTGTGTTCAGGAATTCCCTCAAATAAAATCACCCTCCAAGACTACGCAATGCTACTTAGTTTGCTTCCCCTTGCGGCTGATCTTATGACCCATTTCTTCAAAAATTTTAGCCTGAGATTTCATTTTTATTGTGCTATTCATTTCCTGGACATGGAAAGATGGGCATTCTGTGACTTGAACGCAACAAAGGACTTTCCCTTTCTTTCAGCGAGGTGTCTGAGGTCACTCTCATCCCACTTACCACAGTCTGAAACAACAAAGTGCCTCCTGGAGGGAGAAAGATAGTAACCACTCTCCTCAATGTGGTTTTTGTCAGACAGAGGTCTGCAACAGCCCTGGGAGACACTTTATCTCATGCTTTAATAATGAACCCTCTTAAAGGGACTTAACACTTGGCAATGCATTCTCTTAGGTTGCTAATTTGCACCCATTACGTCGCTTTGTCAGAGCATGGCACATTCAGACCTTGACATGGCTTAGAAAGGACATTAGACATTAGGTTTTTATTAAAAGTGATTAAAACCTAAGAATTTGGTTCTTCTCACCTCCTCTTTGGAGAAAATAACTTCTCTTCTTCCTTACTAGCATCTTCCCAGTTTTTTTCCTATGCCGCAGCAAATGGATTAGAGAGCTGAAGTCCAGACATGTTCTTATTCTTCTTTCAGGGCTGATGTAGACATGGTACCCAGTGACAAGCTCAATGGCGCCTTTGTTTCCACTGGGCCCTCAATGGAAGACACACCAAGAGATAACTGAAGGATTCTTCCTTCTTTCCTTAGTCTGTTTGCTACTAAGTTGTCTATTTGCCTTTCCAAGTCTTTGGTGTAGACTCAGCGGTCTGACTGTCAATGAGCTCTTTTTATGTGTTTCTTTGTTAGGGCCTTCTTCTTGTTACTTCTACCTCTTCAGTTTCCATTAGTAAAGCCAACCATGAGGACACCCTGCCAAGTTATCTACCCCAGCTCAGCCAACTCATTGCAGTTCTCACAAATGTTAGGAAAGTCCTCACTGGTCTAGGAAATGATCCCAGAACTCATAGAGAAAATGGACTATTAAATCCTGGCATTATCTTCCTTCTATTGGAGATTTGTCTTTGTAATCACTTAGGAACTTGCTTCTCCATCAGTCTGCCTCCCATGTGCAGGTTTTATTACTTTCCATTCCTCTCTTCTTTAACTGAAACATTTCTGTTCTAGAAATCGAACTCTTCTTGTGTTTAGAACACCGTTTTGATTAAGTGTTTCTGCATCTTTTCCAAACATACTCCAGTATCACTGAGCTCTATTATTAAGGGTGTAAGGCTGCTGAATAAATGAGTATTTGTTAAATGAATGAGAGGGATGTGGCTTAATCATTTGTAGGAGAATTTTAAGTTTTCTGCTGATTTAACTGGGTAAGTCCTATAGTAAAATGACAATGCGATGTGAATGCATCTAGCATTGTTTGCTACTCGGCCTCTACCAAGTCATAGCGGCATTTCTCTTCCTGGCATTTCTCACAAGACACCAACTAGTTCACAGAGCAGGAAGGCGGGATGGCAAAGTGGTTAAGAGAATGGTCTCGGGCCTGGATAGCCTCAGTCTGACTTTCAGCTCTAGCATTTACTATCTGCATGACTTTGGGCAAGTTGCTTGATCTCTTCATGCTCAATATTTCCATCTATAAAATAAAGCTCATACTAATCATACCTACCCACTCACTCATAGGCTTGTTTGAGGATTAAGTAAGCTAATATAGGCAAAACACCTAGAAAGTAGTTGGAATAGTACTATATAAATGTTCACTATTATTATCTGGCAGCTACTGTTTGGCTTGATGACTATTATTCAGGCATTTTACATCAACTTCCAAGACAATGACACATCACTGAAATACTTCTCCCAGGAATGTATTTAAATCTGGGAATCTGGGGTGCCTGGGTGGCTCAGTCAGTTAAGCATCTGCCTTTGGCTTAGGTCATGATCCCGGGGTCTTGGGATAGGGTCTTGAGTCTGGTCTCCCTGCTCAGTGGGGAGCCTGCTTCTCCCTCTGCTCCTCCCCCTGCTTGTGCTCTCTCTCTCAAATAAGTAAATAAAATCTTTTAAAAGCACAAAACACAAAACCACAACAAACCTGGGAACCTACTAAAGAAAGCCATTGCTTCCCTAAGTCTGTCAGGACCTTTTCTCTTTGAACATCTCTAAAATTAGTTGAACAGTCATTAATCACCAACAATTACTAACAGGAGCAAAAGATGTTGAAATGGAATATATCTAAAGTCTTGTGACAAACTATTCTCCTGCTGTATTCCTATTTGTCTACAATTTAAGACTCCTATTTTTTTAGATTAAGTTCTAATTATATTTCCAAGCTACAAAACTTTCTTGGTTTTTAGTGTCATTACGTAACTCTTTATATTTGACGGAGATCTTGGCAAACTCCAAGGTAGAGATTAAACCTGTACATAAATGCCCCCTCCCCCTGTTGGGCCACATAGTAGAAATTTGAGTTAGACAGTTTTTACAACATGGCCTTGGCTTATATTTTACCAGCCTAAGGATTTCTACACTGGTTCAGTCAAAGATTCCAAGTAAGTAGTTCCTTCAGCTCTATTTTAAAGGAGGATCAATGCCACCCATAAGTAATAAGCGATAATTTCAGATATCAATAAATCAAACAAAAACAATGTTTTATTAGTACAGATTGCTGTTAACAATGCTACATTTGTAAGAGGCTGAAAAGCTTCAGGAAAGGGACAGCTATTTATGGGAAGAAATGAATGAAAAAGATCCGTGTCAACATTTTTCTCAATTTACTCTTTCTAGTCACTGGATGGGGGAGTGCAAACACATAAAAGATTCAGCCTCTCCCTCTAGGCATGATACTCAGCTTCAAGTCAGCACCAGTTAGAAGATAATTACTATTAGGAACCTGTACCTCATTTTGGGTGTACTAATTGTATAAATTAGTTTTAAGTGAAAGTGACATCCTATAATGATTACATTTTGGCCAAATCTAGCAGGCATGCTTGTTTTTATTGTTATTTAACTGCTCAGGCCTAATGATTAAATTATCACTCTTTCATCCTTACACGAGATGGGAAAACATTTGATTTGTTTCTCTTCTCCGCACAATCAATTGATTTGCATAATGCCTAATGATGCTTTTTTCAGATTCCCATGTGTTTACCATATATTGCTCCAAACATGCCAACAGACTGTCATTTAATGGGAGAAAAAAAATCTTCCAGTTCAGACGAAAGCCTGGACGATTATTTTGAATACCTACAATCAGTCCATCTGATAATATGCTCAGGCAGCCAGATGCCCCAGAGAAACAAGATCCTTTTTTTTTTTTTTTTTTGGTTGTTATCAAATGACTTACCCACAATGACTGCAGTGACAGTGAGCAGCACAAAAGCATTCCGAAATAGGTAACTTTTAACATCCTCCTTTGTGATGTTCTGCACTTTCCTCTTGGCCAAGAGTGTGCGCTTACGAACTCCTCGCTGGAACCTCTCCATCCTGCCCCCCATCCTGGGCTCTTCTTCATTGCTTTTAGTCATATTTTACTTCTCTAGGAGAGGGAGAGTCTCTTCTTTGCACTTCAGTGTCTCGGAATCACCCCCGGCAAGCCAGACCTCTTTGGTGTTAGAGAACACAACTAGAATGAGGAGAGAAGAGACGAGAGTTACAGCCTGCAGGGGTGAGAAATGAGAGCTGCCCCACAGCAGGGCAAGCAGTTGGCACACTGCATAATCTCAGCAGGAATCAAGGGCTAGAGAGCCACGACGCCAGTTTTCAAGGCGGGGATGTGCATATTTTACTGGACCACGTGTGAGAGATGTGCCTAAATTCAGACTATATGAGCAATAAATAAATAAAAGAATATACCAGCAGAATTGTGTGTTCTATTTTAAAAAATCTGCCCTTCCCATTCCAAGGAGGCTATAAAAGGGTTCATCAGAGCCCTGAGTGTGACTGAGCAGCCCCCACCCCCACCCCTCTCCCGAACCTAGCCAAGTGCTTTTTGCACAATGTTCACCCTCAATAAATGTCTAATTGAATTGAATGCACAGGAAGCGCTCAATAATTACTTGATGGCTTATGTCATGTACATGGTGAAGGCATAACCAGGTCAATAAAATGAATTAAGATATTGATATTTCACCGTCAGAGCTTTCTGTTATATATAATAAAGTAACGATTTTCTTCATTTAGGAAAAAACATGATAATATCAGTTAATAAATATGGTCATGAAAAGAATATATGCACAGGACTTCGGAAATATATTTGACTATTTTACAGGGTCACTTTTAATTTTTTTTCCCTGAAATAAGCAAAGATCTCCGAGCCCATCTATACATTATCTGAAATCGTAATTCATTTCCATTTTTATTACATTATCTGAAATCGTAATTCATTTCCATTTTTATTACAAGTAGAATGTAGTATCTGTCCTTGTGGCAATCATATCGGAGTCTCCTGAGGAGACCATCAGCGACTTCTGGGTATTTCAAAATTTGGGATTTCTAGAACAGAGGAGATGAATCCAATTTTCATTCCAAACATTACAATGTGTGGTTTCTAGTTTCTTTAAAGTGCTCCTAGGTTATTCAAATATATCTAAGTCAATCTCTCCTGGGTGGAAATCAGTTGTCTTGAAGAAATCAAAGGATTCCTCCTGTTTTATAAGATTTGTGATCCATAATCTTTCCCGTGATCAATCCAAGGCGAAATCAGTGGTGCCTGTGGACGTGTGTATATGGCAGCGCAAGCAGCCAGCGTGGGCGGCTGTGGGGGAGGTCACTGGGAAGCAAAAGACTCCTCCGAGGCTTTTGGCAAATCCAAGCGTGGAAAAAAACACTCGTCTGAACAGTTTTGACTTTTAAATAAAATTGCAGGTTGGGGTCAGTGACAACACGACCCACAACTTGCTTAAGACTTCACAGCAGATTACAAGTTTGGGGAGAAGGGAAGGAGGGGTGACACGAGAGACCAGATTTTTTTTTTCTTTTTTCTTTTCTTTTCTTTTCACTAATCTCTGGTTCCCTTTCCAGTCACTTTTTAAAACAGACCAGCTCAGCCTTGATTCTTTTCTAGCTCTGGAACCACAATCCACCCCCCCAATCCAGCCCGAATGACTCAAATCCAAATGAAGAGCGGACACGGCATAAATACACCCCACGCGCTGGTTAATGCAATTACTAACGTGGACTCTATCTACCAAAATGGCTAGCTTTTTACCCTCGCTGCTCCTCCGCTGGGCGAAACAAAATACACTGGTGGAGAAGGGCAAGGAGGAGTGAAGCCCAGCAGGAATCCAGGACGTCAGACTTACCTTTTCTGCTTTCGTAACGGGTGGCCGGGGCCGCAGGCAACGACAAGGTGAATTCCGCCGCAGGTACCGCCGAGGAACAAACGCCCGCGAGCGAGGCACACACGCGCTCTCTGAAACTGCAAGTTACTATCGGGGCAACTTAAGAAAAGGGGAGGAGTCTGCGCCCGGGAAACGGGGAGTGGGGAAAAATGAAAACACCGCAGGCAAAGAGGGGGCAAACCCGAGGTTTCTGGAATATTGATTAATCTTGGCTCGCCAGAAGCATGCCTGCTGGCTTTGTTTTGCTCCTTAGACCACTTTCACGCTTTGTCAGTTCACTTTCATTAGGAATGCAAAACCGGGACCAGGAAGAATTGCAAAATAAAGCTCACACACACTCTCAGAAAGCTGGAAGTCTTGATTAGAACGTTTCAGAGAAGACTTTGCTAAGACTAAATTTAATTATCTCACACTCTTGCAGGTTTCCTCCCCTGAAGGAAACTCCAGAGTGTGCTCTTTTGCCTGGTTGTACAACTGTTATAAAGAGTCCCTCTTTTTAGAATTGGGGGAAATAACTGACATTTCTTGGGAAGACCCAGAATGCAGCAAGTATGGAGAAAAAGAAATGCCCACTACAATTCTGCAAACTTGCCTAAAGTTACTCAAAACACAAGATGAGGCATGCCTCTGTGTTAGCAGTTTAAACTCTTCTTATAACAAATCTAATTTAGCTCAAACTGCCTGCATTACAAAGACTAAAAAGGTAAGAAACACACAGAGACCAGGATCTTTGCTGAGCTATGAAGTAAAAAGCATTTTAAGACCCACGAGTGTAAATGCACACTTGAAGGTTTGTGATTTCGAAAGATAAGTTGCTGTACAGGTAGATGCTTCAATTTTAAAGGATGCTAAATATCTCCCGCCCCCCACAGCCCTCACGCCATTGTTTTTAGGAATTAGAAAATTCTCATTGCACTTTTAGCCCACTTTTCTTCGAAAGGAAAATAGATAGTGGAAATAGACTTTTAAAAATGAAAAAAAAAAAATTTTTTTTAAGCCTGACTCAGCTCCGAAACTTAGAACTTGTTTAGCATGAAGAACAAAGTTTGAAACAAAAACCCACACCAAAAATTATAGCCAGAGTTCTGTGTTCCTGTTCATTAAATCTCGTATTCTCCATGCAAAATCTGCTTAGTTCTTGGGTCTGTCATCCGACAGGAAGGTGTGTTTTTTTCCCTCATTAACAAACCGAGGGAAAGTCTAAAGACATGTCTCCCGCCTTCTTCAACCATTTCGTTGTGTGCCCTTCCCAACTGGTTGGAAAGCAATGGTGAATCATGTACATGATTTAAAATGACAAACGAGCAGCATTTGTTTAACAAATCATAACAACTTTTAAATTTGGCGTAATTTTAAGAGTTTACTGAAAATATATACTCTTGACAGTCCCAGCCCTCAGGAATCTTTTCTCTTCCTGTGATCTCCTAGGTCACTTAGCATCTGGGCCACATTGGTTAACACTTAATTACACGCTGTCTTCCGCTAATCCTGTCTTTTTAAAATCATGTTAAGCTTTGGCTTCTCAAGTGAATTACAAGTTCTTTGAGGGCAA
Organism: Mirounga leonina; assembly: GCF_011800145.1. Classification (NCBI taxonomy): domain Eukaryota; kingdom Metazoa; phylum Chordata; class Mammalia; order Carnivora; family Phocidae; genus Mirounga; species Mirounga leonina. The sequence goes on along the minus strand of NW_023270871.1, from coordinate 2,229,181 downwards.
GAACCAGTCCTATGCTTGATACGTAGTAAACATTAAATAGCCCTTATTAATGGATGGCGTAATGTAAAAGTATGAAACAAAATGCTTTTCAACCTTCTGTGTTAAAAGAAAATTCTTTTTATGTTGGTGTTTCTGGCCTAGGTGCGTGGAGCAGATACCATTTCTTAACGCCGTGAGTACATTTGAAAGCATTTATTTACTGCCCTAAGTACTATCTGAGCCATGTGTTTAAGACTAATTTGTCCATATTTCTTGTGGAAGTGACTTGTATTTTAAGAGAGCTTAAGAAAGAAATCTTTAAGTGATTTTAAATGGAGTTTCAAGCCAAGTGGCGTTTCTGTTTTTAAATTCTGTTTTTTCATAGGCAAGAAAAAGGACTAGAAAAACCACACTTTGGTTAGCATAGAGATGAGAAGGCCCTATTGCCCTTTCTTTTTGCCTTTTTTCTAATCCCTAAGGCTTGGTTTAAAACCATTTCATTATTTTAGTTTGCGCAGACATTCTGGGAGTCTGGTGTACCCTTGAGAAGGGAAGTAATTCACCACTGAAAGTTTTGTTGGCTGTAATAAAACCTAATGAGAAAATGAGAGGCCAAGAGTCTCAGTTCAGAGTTCATCTGAATTACAAGGTTTTAGTCTGGGGGGAAAGATTGGGAATTACTTCTTTTAAGCACCACTTTCTCTTTGGGAAAGCTATAACAATAATGCCCTTGGGGCAACCTAGGTTTACTCAGCACACATCTCTACCTTTTCCCTTACTTCATAAGTAAGACCCTTAAGCGTTAACACATTTTTTCCTTCATAGAAATACGAAATAAGTGAAAGATCAAGAAATTATGAACAAGCCTCTATAGGCCGATTTCATTTGAAGCTACTCTAGGTAGGAGACACAGAGCCAGGGAATCATATTAATTTTGGTATTCGAGAGTGGGAAAAAAAAAAAAATCACATGGGGCAAACACTGCTACTTTTGAAAAATCTTCCAAGAATCCTCTGTGAACATACTATTATAAAGTATGCCGTACGTACATTCTTGTTTATTTTTGGAGAAAAAAAGTCACTGTAACAACCACCAAATCTAATGTATTCTTAAAGGGACTGTTTCCATTCATTAGTCTGAAGTATGAAGGATCATGATTAACGAGTAAGTGCTGTTAACAGAGTACAGAACAATTAAATTTCAGCATTCATGATAAGGGCATTCTGGAATTAGAAGAAGAAAATGGATTAGAAAATATTTTAACCTTTACCAAATGTTTTCTACTTTTATTTTTAATTTCATGTTTCATGAGAGATTTTGTCATTCTTTATTCAAATAGCTTACATTTTAGGATCATCATACGGAGTGTCAACTCTCCTATAGTTTAGAAATTATACAATGTGAAGACATGAACGGGAACTGATTTAACCTGAATGGAAATGTTAGAGTTGTAGTTACAGTAGAAGTAGAACTTGTGGTAGTTGGTCTTTCATTTTGTCTTGAATTTTTTCTTTCTTAGGCTTGAATGTAAAAAGCAAAACAACAAAAAAATCTGTGGTGAATTCTGGTTAGTTGGATTTTTTAGCTGACTGGGTTTATTTTAAACCCAGATGAAGCCTGAAAAACCCACCTCTAGGGATGGGTTATGATTAACCTTTATCATATTCATTCATTCATTCATTCATTCATTCAACAAACCTTGAGCAAGTATTGTGCTCTAAACGCCAGTCCCTTTCCTCAAGGAGCCCACAAACACACATCTGTAATTATTAGGCAGTGGGCAAGGGGAGAACCCCACAGGGAGTTATGGGAACTCTGTGTTGGGGCCTGTTTACCAGGTCTCTCTACGAGGCTGAAAGCTCCCCGAAGGAGAGCTGGTTTCACATTGTATGTACAGAGGATCCAAAACACTAAATTAAAGAACTTGAACTCTACTCCCAGGCAAGACGGAGGCACAGGATTTAAGCACAGGAGTGATTTTAAATTTGGGGGTGTTGCAAATCCTTTAAGTGAAGAAGACTTGAGTTAGGAAGTGGAGGGGAGGAGAAGCATTTACCAGTTGGGAGAGTTCACACCCACATTAAAAGGAATAGTTTCAGTTGAAAAATACAGACAATCTCACAAAATTGAGGCCCTTCCAGGGATAGGTGGTTATTGACTGAGACCTCTTACCTTAGGTGAGGTGTGTACTTCCCACGTCACTGGTCTGCCCACTTTAGTTTTCGTTTCCTTGAACATACTTGAATGTTTGGACCTTTGAAAGTGGTTTGAGCAAGGGCAGAGGCCTAGAGAATCCCAACATAAGGGGGAAGAAGAACAAGAGGAGCCCTCTAAATAGACTCGCTCATGGTGAGAAATTACACCACCCATTTGATCACAAGTTAGCTAAGAACTGGATATAATGGTGGTTTAAAAATTGAACACATTTCTTCATCCTAAAACTAAGATGATCCACTTTTTAGTGAAGATTTCACAATTGCTGTTGCTATTAATTGTGACATATTGTGAAATGACTTTTTTCCTAGTTGCTCCCAGTTGCCAAACCTCTGAAGGACCAGAATCTTGGTTTAGTTGAGAAAAATCATGTAAGTTAATTGGAATTAAAGTCTTTGGCTGAGTGCTAGCAATAATAATAGTGAACATTTATATAATGCTTCATAGTTTTATAAGGACTCTTACGCATGTTATCTAATTTAATCTTTGTGACAATGCTTTAAGATACATCCTATTATTATTAGTCCTGTATATCCAGATGTTGATATGGAGTTTCATAGGGATTAAGCAGTATGCCCAGGATTACAGTCAGCAAGGGACAAGAGTTCACAATTCTGAAAATTTAGTTTCTTGGGGTGCCTAGCTCACTCAGTTGGTAGAGCATGCAACTCTTGATCTTGGAGTTGTGAGTTTGAACCCCATGTTGGGTGTGGAGCCAACTTTAAAAAAATAATAAAATATTTTAAAAAAGAAAAAAGAACTTTAGTTCCTCATCTTTTTCCAAAAGAAGTTCCTTGTAGGTTTTATTAAAGATAAATAGAAAAGAAAGTAAAGAACATTAAAAGGAAGGCCTACCATCTGTTATTTCTTCCGGAAAGTCAATCCTAAACTTCTCCTCACCCTCCTCCCCACCCTCCTCGTCATCCTCCAATCCTTGAAAAGTTGATTGCCTCCTATGTGTTCCCAGGGCTCCCTAGGCTTAACTCTCTAGAGTGATCACCACTCTGTTCCGCAACTTTCCCTTTCTAGACTGTGGGCTCTTTGAGAGCAGAGCCTGTGTATACAACCACTGCATACTCAGTACAGAAGGTCCTCAGTGAAGAGTTGCTGCGTGAATAAATGACAACACGGCCACACATATAAGAGATTACATCGATCCATCTCTAATCCTAAAACTTGGAGAAAGGACATCAATTAACATCAAACTTTAAAAGGTAGGGAAAAAAGCCAATGAATTTCTTTTTCAGTCATTACAATGTAAAATAGATCCAAGTGGGGCAACTCTAATTGAATGAGTGGGAGGTGGGTGTCCTGGTCTATTTCAGTGTCCCCCTTTTCTCTTCCTCAGGTAGGCCCTGAGGCACGTCATCAATCCATGGATTCTATCCATCGTCCTTGAAAACAAGGATGAATGATGAAGTCAGGTTGACCTCTGCCATTGTTCCTTAGGGCCAGGTCCAGATTTAGAACTTGGGTCCCCCATTCTTGCTCCCATGTGTTTTCAGTCACTAAACCACATGTTTCTCCCCTCCCAATTTTGAATGTCATCTGTAGGATGAGGTTGGACTACATTATTTTTCTCAGGTTGCTTTCCCTATTAACATTCTATGATTCTAGATCGTGTCATGCTGAAAATGGGCTTGCCTTATCCACTTCTGCCTATTTAGTTAAAGACACAAATTTTTATATGCTCTCAATGATTAATGGCTTCTCATTAGATTTCTCTGCCACAAATTAAACACAAACACATAAACAGTCACCAAAGGAAGCTCAGCACGGGTTTTATGAAGCACAGCAATGACATGAATCTTTTATAACTGTTTGCTGGTATAGAATCATAATTACAGCAATCAAGAGAGATACACATCTTTTGTAAGGAAAAGAAAGTAATTATAATTTAAAAGCACAGAGCTCAAAGTTGCCATCACAAAAACGACTATTATAGCAACTATTTCGCGTTTGGACATTTTTTTGGCAGGAAGTCTGGGCATTGTTTATTGTGAGTCAGAAACAGGCACTGAGAAAATATGCAAATTTCTTAAGCAAGAGAAAATGCAGCTTTGAGTTGAGAAAACAGGGTGAATGGTGGAAACTGTCTGGGCCTGAACACAAATCAGCCTTAGCTGCTGAAATCACTTTTGGTCACTGGATGCTGTTATAGCAATCTGGGGTAAGGTCAAAATAAAGTTATTTTATGCTTTAAAACATACATTCAAGATTAGTGCTGTGCGCCTGAGTCAAAGTCTATCTTCTGCTAATGCTGTGTCTATGGATTGATTCTGAGTAGAATGACCAGGGAAGAAAGCCACCGGAATGCTCATGGATGCCATTTTCCTCGGCCAGGCAGGGGAACTGTTGTCACCTGGTGAGACAGTTCACCTATGGGTCACAGAAGAGGCGAAGGCAAGCCTCCTTCCTCACCCAGCTGCTTCCTCACACAAGATCACACCTGCTGAAGTGAAAGGAACTCAGGGTGACCAGTTCATTCCTGTCAGCTGGTCTCAGTTGTGAAAAGGTGTTTCTATTAGAACTGCATTAAGTCCAGTCAGTTCTTAAAAAAAAAAAACAAAAAAAAAAAAACCTCTTAATATCCACAGGTGAAATGAAGGGAGATAATATGGCGTTGGAGAAAAATACATCAAAACTGGGTTCGGGGTGTGTAAACCTTGGCAAATATTGTGGCCCTCCCCTCCAAATGAAAGGTGAGACAAGCAATGTGTTTCGAAAATATTTTTAACCCTTTGCTCAAATAAAATCTCTGTGATGAAACCAACAGCAATGTGGCACATCAAGGATAAGCCATTAGGTTTGCCCTTCCTCTGGCTTCCCCTTCCCCTTCCCCTTTCCTCCCCTCCACTGCCAGCATCTGGGCCCCGAGTGGGTTCCCGGGGTCAGATATGCAAATGACCGGATCGGGTAACTCAAAGTACTCAAATTCTAAGAATAACGCTCTCATGAGCTGGAATAACCTCCGAGGAAAAAACAAAAGACATAAACTTTAAGAACCCGAGTTTTAGTGATGCCTCAATTAATAAATCTTAAAGAGGCTGACTCATTCTAGTAAATTCCACGATACGTAAGATGTGTGGGCTTATGTGTTTCAGGTCTCAGGCTTAGGTCTAGGGGGTTGAGTGGTGATGAGACAGACTGGACTGAGGGGCTGGTCATAATTTTTATGGCCTTGTGACCTAGCTAAGCCCCGGGACAGATGTGAGAAATGAAGCACAGCAAAACAAATGGTTTGCCCCAAATCAACCAAGTGAAAATCAGAGTCAAGACTAGAACCCAGTGTTCACTCTCAGTTCCAATCATTTTCAGAGAAACATGTTGTCCTATAATCCCAATTACATTCAGTGAAAGCTTTGTGTGATTTGATTCATTCATGAGGCCAATGTTGTAAAATCCAATATTATAAATCTGTGTTTTCCAATATGGAAGCCACCAGCTACATATAGCTATTGAGCCCTTGAATGCAGTTAGTGCAAACTGAGATGTGCTGTAAGGGTAAACTATACACTGAGTTTTGAAAACTTGATCCAAAAAATAGTAAAGTATCTCATTAATAATTATATTAATTACACACTGTAATGATAAAATTTTAGGTATTGGGTTAAATAAAATATATTAAACATACTAAAATCAATTTATCTGTTCTTTTTGTTTCTTTTAATGTGACTAGTAGAAAATTTTAAGTTACACATGTGACTCACATTCTATTTATATTGGGCAGCACTGTTATGAAATGGTTATTCTTTATAGAGGAGTTTTTGTTCTTTATAGAGGAGTCCTTGGAATTGGCAGAGCTGGCAAAATCTCTTCTCTAGCCCATTATCTCCCAATTTATTTAAATAGATTAATGTAAGGTGAGAATATTCGGTCTCTGCTAGTGGTAATACTACTACTAATAAAAATAGCTACCATTAGTTGAGTCTTTTCTACATGCCAGGCACTGTGCCAAGTGCTTTACATTTGCTTCATTTACTTGTCACAACAACCCTATTGTCGCTAAGTTTTATTATTCCCACTTTACCAATGAAGGAATTGAGGTTCAGAGAGAATTAGCAACTAGCCAAGGTCATAAGCTGGTTAAGTGGTTGTACTGGGTTTCCACCCCAGGCCACTCACATCCAAAGCTCGGGCACTTAAAGGCCACACAAGTCCTCTTTGCCGGAACTAACATTCCCAATGAAAATACTGCCCTCAGAGTTCTACAAATTCCCACCATGTTTAAAGGCACTGGAGGGAAGGTGGGACACACAGAGAGGGCCAAAATGGTTGCAGTCCTCAAGGTTATTACAATACAGTAGGGGAAAGCGAACGGGCAATGAAATATATGACAAAATAAAACCTGATGAGAGATTTAAAATGAATTTCTTTAGACAGGATGGGGATTAATTCCAGTTGTAGGGAAAAAGAGTTTCATGGAAGAGACAGCATTTCAGAAGGAACTCTGAAAATGAGGTTTCTCCCACAGTTAGGAATAGCTTGGGAGAGTCATTCCAGGTGGAACAAAGACACAGAGTGGTATGAGGGGACCAGCAAGGACTCCAGATGGGCTCTTAATACATGGCTAAAGGATATAGAAAAGACCAAAGAGATAGAGTATACCATATTTTGGACAGGCAGAAAGGTGGGATGAAAGAAGAAATAACTTGCATACCTGGAGTTCTTGACAACGCAGTCGGAGCATTTCTTAGGTTGAAAAAAAGTCTAGGTGTGACTTTCAAAATCAAAGAGAGTTTTACACTAATGCATTTTGTAGAATGCTAAAGTCTTTTTTTCTAGAATCTGGTATAACAAGCAATACCATTACCACCAACAAAATCAGTCCCTAAGACCTTCCAAGAACTACCCAATCTTCACGAGCCAAAAGGAATATATCCATATGTAACAGACACCATAGGAGTGACCCCCTGGTGGCCAACACTCTTCCATATTCCAGGATCTCCATCAGCAGAGACAGAATGCCTTCTCATTCCCCAATCTCACCCCAATCCACACTCTGGTCAAAATCTTGGTTCTCTATTCCATTAGTGGAAGATGTGTCTTGGTGGCAACAGATTCACCCAGGAATAAACATTGCTAACATTTACGAAGCAGACAGAAAAAATTAGAAAAATGCAGCTTTCACCAGATGTAGAAGAGAGTGAATAATTTTATCAGGTAATTTGTTGGAGTCCCTTTTTAGATGTCTACTATGTTTTTCAAATGTAATATATAAGATAGAATTCACTCCTCATGCCCTTGACATAGTGGCTGACGTTTCCCCTTCCTCTAGGGCTGCTTATACTTGTGTCTTTCCTCCACTAAATCTGACAGGACTCAGAATTTTTTCTGTTGGTTCTGTGTTCAAATTCTTCTGGACAATGCAGCCACCAGGTGAAACCTGTTGTTCTGGAGTAGTTTAGTGATTAAAATGTGGTTCCAATCTAATTCCAGCCTTGTGGGTTAAAATGTATGGGGATGGGATTAGAGAAAGGAGGCATGCTGAGGGGTAAATTTACCCCAGGTTAACTACCCTTTGCAGTTTTTACTTCGGACTCATCACCATTAGCCCAGCACTGGCAAATCTTACTCTTCCTGGGACTGCCCCTATTCCAGAAGGCATTTATTGTCAATCCTGGAGCTACCCTTCTGACATTCCTTTTATCCACCAGGAATATCTGGTTTTCCCAACTTCTTATCATAGAAAATTCATTGCTTCCTTGCTGGCCTTTTAGAACTGTTTTCTTGGGTCTTCTTGATGAGATTGCAGTCTTTGAGATATTGGGCTTTATGGAAGAAGCTCCTTCCTACAGGCTTGTCTTGAGCTGCTGAGAGCTGTCTAGAGATTTTATTTTTATTTTTTAAGATTTTATTTATTTATTTGACAGAGAGAGAGAGAAAGTGAGAAAGGGAACACAAGCAAGGGGAGTGGGAGAAGGAGAAGCAGCCTTCCTGCTGAGCAGGGAGACTGATTTGGGGCTCTATCCCAGGATCCTGTGATCAGGACCTGAGCCGAAGGCAGACGCTTAAGGACTGAGCCACCCAGGTGCCCCTGTCTAGAGATTTTAAAATTCACATTGACTGCCTGATGTGATTTGTGTGATTAGGGTGAGAAAGAGGAAAAGAACAAATGAGAGAGTGGACAAGGGCACAGATAATCTTCAAAAGGATAGAGACACGCTATGGCCAAAGCTGGGATTTTGTTTCTCATTACAAAGACTGTGTAGACTGGAAGAAGGCTCCTTCCTGATCTTTCTCTTGAGGTTGATGTAACATTTTCAGATTCCTCAGCTCCACCAGCATGGGCCCTACAGATTTTTTCTCTTATTCTAGTGCCCCTTCAGTCTTGTATTGAGCTTGCTCTTGTTGACACATTTAAATAAATTTTTTTCTCTTTAAAATGTTTAAAGACTTGGGTCCTCAAAATATCTTCTCTTCACAAAAGAGTAAAATAAATAAAGTTCTTAGTGTTGCCTTTCTACACTGCCTCACATTCTCAGCCTTCTCTCCCATTCAGATGCTTGTTCACTCTTCATGCAACAAACATTAATTGAGTCCCTACTCGGTGCCCAGCACTATAAAGTTGTGAAAAAAGGAGAAGAGTTTTGGCTCTCATGGAGCTTATGTTCTGGTTGGGAGGAGACAGACCCTGTACAAATAATTGCTCATTGCTTCTGGAAAGGGCTTTGGACCTCACGCTGAGTGGGATAGGAAGCCATTGTAGGGCTTAGCTCCATGCAGAGGAGTGGAATGCCTTTAAAAAGGCTGACTCTGGCTGCTACATGGAGAGTGGTTAGCAGTATGGAGACTAGTTAGAAAGCTACTGGAAGAGCCCAATGAGAGATGATGGTGGCTTAGATTAAGGTCACTGACCAGAGAGGTGGTGAGACGTGGTCCCATTTGGGGATGTATCTTGAAAGAAGAACTGTCAGGATTTAATGACAAATTGGACAAAGGGTATGAAAGAAAGAGAGTAGTGAAGGAGGGAACTAAGGTTTTAGGCTTGAGTAAGCAGGTAATTAGAGTTTAACTGAAACAGGGTGGAGAGCCTAAGGTTCAGGGTAGGTGTAAGTGAACGAAGAGTCCTATTTTGGATCCTCTCAGATCTCCAAATGGAGCTGTCCAGGCGGCAATGGCATCTGAGAGAGAGAGAAAGATGGAACTCCACATTTGGAACTTGTCACACACATGGAATTAAGAGCTTCAGTTCTGTATAAACATGCCAAGAGAGTGCGTGAGAGTGCATGAAGACAGAGAAGATTCATAACTGAAATGGAATGGAATAACTAAGAATTGAATAGTTGAGGTTATTTTGTTTAACATTATATGTGCTAGTACACCAAACACTACTACAAAGGCTAGAATTATATCTAATGGAATCTCTATTATTCTGCCTCATATGGTTAGCCAAATTTTTACAAGCATTTAATGCTTCAAAAAGGATGACACCAAGGTTTTTGGCCTGAGAAACTGGAAGACTGTAGTCGTAATTGACTGATTTGGGGAAGATCCAGAATAGATTTCTGTGGGGTGTGGTCAGGGCAAGAAATCAAAACTTGAGATAATCAAATGGAGATGTTGAATAGGCTGTTAGATATAAAAGAAGGAATTCAGGGGAAAGGTCTGGCTTGAGATTAAATTTGGTATAATCAACATCTAGATAGGGCTTAAAGCTATTGTACATTTCAACAGATGTCATCTCCAGGAGTGTGAATGTAGCTAGAGAAAAGATAATCAAGGACTGGCCCTGTGGGCTCTCCAGTGTCTAGAAATGGAAAACATATGGAGAAATCGGAAGAGAGACAGTGAGGTAAGGGAGGAAAAAACAGAAGTGTTGTCTAATATACTAAATTACCTTAAACATTACAAATACTTACAATATCATATAGTCACAAATTTTTTCCAAACTTAACACAAGTAGGGGCACCTGGGTGGCTCAGTCATTTAAGCACCTGCCTTGGGCTCAGGTCATGATCCCAGGGTGGGATCGAGTCCCATATAGGTCTCCCTGCTTCTCCCTCTGCCTGCTCTGCCTGCCTCTCTCCCTGCTTGTGCTCTCTCTCTGACAAATAAAAATCTTTTAAAAAAACCAAAAACTTAACACAGGTATATCAGGGCTCCTGGGTGGCTCAGTTGGTTAAGTGTGCGAATCTTGATTTCAGCTCAGGTCAAGATCTCAGGGTGGTGAGATAGAGCCCCGCATCCAGCCTCTGTGCTGGGTATGGAGTCTGCTTGGGATTCTGTCTCCCTCTCCCGCTGCCCCTCACCCTCCCTCTCTAAAACAACAACAACAACAACAACAAACCAACTTAACACAAGTGTAGAGTCCAAATAATCTGTCATCCAAATAAGTTCAAGGTTGCTTTCCCAAAGGAATATTTTGGAATTATGTTTGCAGCTATACATTTCAAGCTAATCAGTGTTGCACACTGACCAGAAATCTTGGCAGGGTATGATATTGAAACTGCAGACATCACGGCGTAGCTTCTCAACCCTCGACTGCCATGCTGAGGTGCTCTTTAGAGTCTCTCCCTCATGAGTTTAGAGGGTAGAGGGTAGGGTGGTCACATAACTCAACTCCCAGGGGCTGAGTTTCTTTATCTAACACTCAAGTCAGGCTGGAGTCTTTAAGCTACCGTAGGGGAGCTAGAGCACTTGATTGGACTCTGCATTTCTTTATCTTTTACAGTTATGTCAAGGTCTTTTCGCTGGAATTCTGAACCTAGGGTTTGAAGAGCCTTCCAAAGGGTCTTCTGGGGATAGAACCCAGGGATCTGTGAACTTGGATGGGAAGAAAAAAAATCACATCTTTATTTTCATTAACTTTGAATTGAAATTCAGCAGTTTCTTCAATTATGAATGTAGGCAACAGATCACATTCGTATCAGTTGTACCCCGACTTTGATACCAAAAGTAAACACAGATATTATCACATTGCCCTACAATGATTTCAGATATCTTAAAATGTTATCTATGCTCCTCACGATTTCAAAATTGCATAGTTATTAGACCAGATACTATGTCTTCTTTTTGTTGGTAAAGAAGCACAAATACATATAATTGTATTTCAATATAATTGGTTCCCTTTGTAATCTTTTTTTTTTTTTTTAAAGATTTTATTTATTTATTTGAGAGAGAGAATGAGATAGAGAATGAGAGCACAAGGGGGGGAGCAGGAGAGGGAGAAGCAGACTCCCCGCTGAGCAGGGGAGCCCGACATGGGACTCAATCCCAGGACTCCAGGATCATGACCTGAGCCGAAGGCAGTCGCTTAACCAACTGAGCCACCCAGGCGCCCTCCCTTTGTAATCTTTTGCAGTTTATTTATGTACTTACAATTTTTATTTTATTTTGAGGAGAGACTTTATTATACCACCAATGGGGACAATGGTGCAGAGAGGTGGAGAAACTCTGGTGTCTCTGAATCTGTGTCTTAGCATTCTTTCCATATACTTCTCACTTCTTGGCATCACATGACTTAGAGATAGTATAATCATCTTCTACTGGGTACCTTGGGAATTTGGTCAATGACATTATTTTTGTTCACAGTATCTTTTCTCCTCTGAGGTTTTAAATTTTAGGTAGTACAGTCTACTATTTTTACTTTTTTCTCTACAGCTTCCAGGTTTTGAGTATTTCTTGGAAAGATCTTCCCCACTCCAAAGTTATAAAAGTACTGTACTATATTCTCCAATGTTGTCTTCCAACATTTTAATATGGTTTTTGTTTTGTTTTTTATCTAGCACTTTAATCCCATTGGAGTTTGTTTTTATGTCTGGTATGATGTGTGAAACAGAATAAAGGAAACCTCACTGAAAACGGAGTTGGGAGGCCCAGAGAACGAGCTCTCATGCCCTACCACTTGTTGTCAGTTGCAGACCCCAACAGGAAGAGGCCTCCTTTCTTTCCAACTCCAGCAGAAGGAAAAAAAATTTCTCTTCACCCAGCAACAAGCTCAGCCAATGAGAAACTGTCACCACCCTAGACTTTGGCTTTCTTCTAATGGACTTCCATTCAAAACAGCACCTCCCAACCTTCGCTTTTTCTCTGTAAAGTAACTTTCTTCTCCTTTTACCTCGGACTTGCCTATGGTTTGCCATGGCTTACATGTTCTTCCCAAATAAATCCATTTTGGTGGTAAAATAACTGGCTGTTTTACCTTTAAGGTCAATAGCTTTAATTTGTTCTCCTAAAATGATAATGAATATTCCAAAACCATTTATTGAATAGTCAATCTTGTCCTCATGTACCATTTTTTAGAAGCTTTGCTGAATTACAATTGATACACAATAAACTACATATTAAAAAGATACAATTGGATACATTTTGACATATGTATACACCCATGAAACCATTACCACAACCAAGATAGTGAACTACTCTTATTTCTTAATATCTTCAATTTTACTTATTTATCTTTTGAATAGTGAACATATTCACATGGTTGAAAATGTAAAGACATAAAATGTTTTATTATGAAATGTTTCATTACTCATACCCAATCCTAGCCTTGATTGTTCATTTCCTTCTCTAGAGGCAATCAATGTCTTTAGTTTCCTTTATATCCTTATAGAGATGTTTATTTATACACATATTTATTTTTTAAATTAAATTAAATAAATTTTTTGGGTAAACCCAACATGGGGCTTGAACTCACCACCCTGAGATCAAGAGAGGCCTGCTCTACTGATTGAGCAATTATATATATATAGCAATTATACCTCAGAAAAGTTGCTGAAAATATGGTAAATGAGGAAAAGATTGACTACCCAAAAATAGAAATATTTGTGCACATATAAGCAAATACATATACTATACACACAAAAAATAGTGTATAATACACATTGTTTCTCTCCTTCCTATTTTTCCCTGACTAATATATTTTGGACATCACTCCATACCTATATTTAAAAAAATTCTTCATTCTCTTTTACTTCTTAGAATTCTATTGTGTGTATATATATATGTATATATATATATATACATATATATATACTCAACAAATATTTATTGAAAACATACTATATGTGAAGCACTTTTCTAAGCTCTGATATATTAATGAAAAAAAACAAATTCTTTCCCTCATAGAGGTTATATTCTAATGAGATCTATCATAATTTATATAATCAGTTCCCTGATAATGAATATTTAGATGGTTTTCAATCTTTTGCTCCTATAAACAGTGCTGCTGTGAATACCTTGTATATGTCATTTTACACATGTGCAATATATTGAAAGAATACAATTCTAGAAGAGGAATTTCTGGGTAAAAGTGTATGTACATTTGTAATTGATATGATCAAAGTACTCTTGGTAGAGGATTATCAGTTCATAACTCCTACCAACGTTGTATCGATGGTGCTGGTTCTCCATGTACTGTTCTATATAGATTTTTATTTTTGCCAATTTAATGGGCAAAAAAATGACAAGTCATTGTAGAGTTATTATATGTTTCTTCTGATTAATGATACTGGGTGTTTTTTCATATATTTAAGAATCATTTCATATTTTTTTTCCTTTTTATCTAATTAGTTGTTAGTCTTTTCTTGCCAATTTATAGAATGCATGTATTAGGAAATTTTGGCTTTTCTTCTGTGATTTAAATTTCTAATATTTTGACCAGTTTGTCATTTATCTTTTGATTATGGTTATTATGGATTTTGCTATACATAAATTCTGATTTTTATAAAATTGAAATGATCAATCTTTCCCTTTGTGGCTTATGGGAGGTTTTTATGGTACTTAGAAAAATTTTCCCCACTGAAGGATTATAAAAAACTGCAATGATTTCTTCTTGAATTTTTATTATTTTGTTCTTTGAATTTATTTAATCTACCTGAAATTATTTTTTTTCCATATGGCTGTCCCAACACAACTTATTAAATAATCTTTCTTTTCTCCATTGATTTAAAATGCCATCTTTATAACTACTAAATTTCCACATATATTTCCTGCCTTTCTGCTCTGATCCATTGATCTGTCTGCATATTCAATGTGACAATACCACAGTTTTAATTACTGTAGCTTTATAATATAAAACCCTTTTCTTTTTTACTACTCTTGTTTTTCACAATTGTCTCAGCTATTCTTGCTTATTTCCATGTATACTTTAAAATCAGCTTACATATTCCAATATCTAATTATTTTATTGGGATTTCCCAGGAGCTCAAAATATAGCATTTCTCTTCTCTGTCCATGTTTTGAACAAATTGAGAAAAAAGGTAAAGAGTTAGGCAGATGGGAAATAAAAATACAACCTTTATTAGAGACCAAGGCTGAGCTGGATAGCTAAGTATACTTCTAAACAGGCTTGTGAGCTGAACCTCAGAGCTAGGCAGATACTTTGAGTCAGAGGTAACCTTCTTAGGTAGGAGCATTTGGAACCAGTGCTCCTTGTAGTCTGCTCACTTCCAAAAAAAAAAAAAAAAGAAGGAATGAATCAAGAAGGTCGATTTTATTCTTCCCAAATTTGTCAGAAGACAAGAAGGAGGAGTGAGTAAAGGGTTGGAAAGACGCCTTAAAATTTACACACACACCCCCCAACCCCCCGCCATGGGAAAGGAAACTGAAATTTCCCTTCTAATAATTTGATGCTGGTAGGAGTAAATTATTAACCCCCTTTTTAAGACGAGAGACATAATACACAGAGATGTTAAGAAGTGATGCAGACACCTTCATCTTCTAGCTCGGTTCATTCCATAGGCAAAGACTTTCTTACCTTTGACAAATCCCCTACACTATTTATTTTGAAATATTCTCTCACCCCAACATAAACATGAGAGAAATGATAAAGATAAATTTCTCCCTTGATTTTTTTAAATTCATTAAAATGATTTGAAATGATCTTTAATATCATCTCACAAATTATCCTCAATTCAAACTTCAATGGCTTCCAGCTGCCATTTCACACCGAGCTCAACTTTCCCCAGTGGGACTTGTTCTAGGACAGCATCACCTACCTTTCTTGGCACCCGGTTTGGCTCTGTCTGACTCTCATCTCCGATTAAGTAACCCCAAAGTGATGCCAACCTGCGTGCCTAGTTCCCTCTGCATGAGGTGTTTTCTAGACTTGACGGTGTCTACGGGATTACTGCTATGGATCTAAAACTGGGAGAGGAAGACCCAGCACCTTTTCTGATTTGCTAAACTTGAAGCTAGAATGATCCAGGGCTAATTATCTACCCTACACCTGTTCTACTACCCCATGAGATCTGGCTGCACTAAAACGGACCTGTCTTTTGGAGGAACGTATTCCTTCAAGGATCCCCGAGCTCATCCTAATCTGCACGTTCCTCTAGGTGTAGATCCCCCTTAGCCCTCCAACTCTTGTGCTCCACCCTGTGACACATGACTCTGTGGAATTCCAGGGCAGGAGGCTTTATTCCCCAGACATATGCTCTGAAACAAAATAATGCTTTTATATCGCTGTTAATATGGCAGGTGCCCACAGGAAGAGAAAGAATAATCTTAACTGTATGTCATTACTGGAATCAAAAGAGTGAATTTATTTTTGAATGTGCTGATGGAAAGGAATTCAGCTTTATTGCATAACCTAAAGAACTAATGCAAGTCATGATTACATCAGGCTTTTATGGTCTCTTTGTGTGTGTGTGTGTGGTTTTCTTTCCGTGTCTTTCTTTCTTTCTTTTTAGTTTTAAAAATCATTCTCTATCTTTGTGCTACCAAGTTCAAACACACTCCACTTAAGAGCTTGTTAATGTTCATCACAGCATCTATGTTGTATTTTGGGCGGTCCATGGAACTTAATTAGAAGGAAAGTTGGCTCTAATTTCGTCTTTTAGTAGCCCCCACTTGAAAAAATAAAGACTGGTTGTTTGAAGATCCTTTAAAAAATTATTCTTTAGTTTCCTCTTGATTTGTGTTTATTGCTCAAAGTCTTCCCAGGGGAGGACTGGAAGCAACTGTAGGACAGTTCAGGCGTTCTGTTCTATTCCTTTTCTACCGAAGGGCTCCAGATAACAGCCTTGAAGAAGGGAACACATTCAGGCCTCACAGCAGGATGTCAGTACTTTATAATAACCTCTCCCACAGCCTGAAGCTCCCAGCACTATTCACTTTGTACGAGTACCCTTAACCCAGCACAAAGGAAGACTTTGAAAGTCCCTGGACCCCACATCCCTGCTGAGAGCCTAGGATG
Source organism: Mirounga leonina (assembly GCF_011800145.1). NCBI lineage: Eukaryota > Metazoa > Chordata > Mammalia > Carnivora > Phocidae > Mirounga > Mirounga leonina. Next base: position 2,212,845 of record NW_023270871.1, on the reverse strand, counting down.
CAGGATACTGCACAGCAGTCTTCAAAAAGCCCCCTAATTTTATTTCCATCTCTGATTTCTGGGCCAGAGTCTTCTGCTTGAATGAGGGGGAGGACAGCTGTGTAAATAAATACAGATGACTGCAACAAGCTGAATGCTTCCCCCAGCTGCCTGCTATACTCATATAGGCTCTCCCCTGACTGTGAAGGATGGGTAAAGCCATGGACCAAAAGTGCCGTAGTATATGGTATTCTTCAGGGAGGAAACTGGTGTTAAGCACCCGGGAGAGTGTTCTGTATGAAATAGGGATGCTGGGCTGCCCGGTAAGCAGAAACAGTTAACTGAATCCTATTATTGTACTTAGGAACTTTCAAAAAGCCTGAAAACCAATCAATCATTCATCCAGCAAACATTTGTTGAGTATCTACTACACGCAAAGCATGTTTCTAAGTGTTTATGGGGGACACTTGGCAAACCTCAGTGAGGTCTGTCTGTGCCCTTAAGCCTGTGGGTCAAAGCCAAGGGATAAGTAGTGATTAAAAGTATAGTTTCTGAAGTCAACTGCCTGAGGCTTGAGTTCTAACTCCATTGTCCCTCACCCTGTGGCCTTGGGCAACTGGCAAACCCTTTCTGAGCTTCAGTTTCTTTATCTCTAATACTATTTTCCATATAATATCATTGTGAGGATTAAATGATATAATGCACAGGGTCTGCCCTGCAATAAACTTTCAATATAAAGATTAGCTATTAGCCTATTAGATAGGGCATAGACTAAGCGACTATAGACAAAAAAACCCCACCCCAAATTCAGCAGCAGAGCAAAATAGAGGTTTATTTCTCTGTCTAAAGTCAGGCGGTCTGGGGCTCTCGGGGTATCTCTGTCATTTTCAACGTGTGGCTTCATCTCTAAGGCCAAGATGGTGGCTCCAGCCCTTACCACATCCCTGCCAGCAAGAAAAGGAGGGGGCCAGGGGAGAGCATGCTTATTCCTTTTAAAGGTACCACCCAGACGTGGCACATGCTGTTTCTTGTTACATTCTGTTTGCCCGAACTTAGTCATGTGATTGTGTCAAGCTGCATTAGAAGGATGGGAATGGCAGTGTCTAGCTAGCCTTGTGTTCAGCTACAACTCTTCACTGCGGGTGTGTGAGACGGGGGGCCGCGAACCATCCTAGCCACCGCCGTCTTTGTTAGCTGGCCGTAGGGCTAGTGACAGTTGTTGCCAGAGGAGCCTGGGAAAATCGTAGGAGGTAGACCCTTGGACACGTGGGTTAGGAAAAAAAAAAAAAAATCCAGTGGAGGGATAGAGAGCTCAGAGACATCAAAAAGGGGATCTGTTTAGAGTATATTGAGAAGTCTAGATTATCTGGAGTGTAGCATGCAATAACAGAAGTGTGTGGGAAGCCAAGCCAGAGCATAGGTTAGCAGCGGCTCATGAAGGGCCCGAGAAGTCATTTTAGTAAACCAGGGATAAGATTTTGAGGGCCTGCCCTGGGCTCTGGTGGTGGTGAGATTGTGAAGACAGAGCCAGCTGGGAGGCACTTTTGGAAATAGAAGCAACAGGTTTTGAGAACTGACTGAGTAAGGGTGTGAAGAAAATGGGTCAGGATGGCCCCCAGATTTTCAGCTTTGGTTTTCATCAGGACAGTGATGCCATTAAGAAGGACAGGGAAGCCAGGAAGAGGGGCAGAGAAGAGCTAGGGTAGGGTAAGATTTTGTAAGCAAGTGAAAGAGAGTTTCATGGTACTCTTATAATTATTTATTTTTTTGATAATTGTTTAATGTCTGTTCATTCCTTCACTAGTCTGTAAACTCACCTATAGCCGCAAAACAAATCATCTCAAACTTTGTGGCATGAAACTAGCAAGAAAGGTCATTTATTATTATTCTTTCATGGTTCTGAGGGTTGACTAGACTCAGCTGGGTGATTATCACTGAGTCTCTTATTCGGTTATAGGCAGACAAGGATGGGAGTTGGACTCATCTCAAAACCTCCAGTGTCTGGTAGTTGATAGTGACTATCAGCTGAAACCTCAGCTGCGACTGTTGGCCAGAACATCTATATGTGACCTCTCTGTGTGGCCTGGGTTTCCTCATAGCATGATGACTGGGGTCCAAGAACGTGCGTCCCAGAGAAAGCCATGGAGGAGTTGTATTGCCGTTTATCACTGTGTCACTCAGGGGCATTTCTACTGCATTCAGTTAATTCGAAGTGAGTTACTAAGGCCACTCATATTCTAGGGATTGATGGGGAGAATGTGAAAAATCTGTGGACTTGTTTTAAGCTCCCACAGTCTGTGAGGCCAGAGCCCGGACCCTGCCAGTTTTTTAAACCACTATATTGTCATGCTTAGGAAAAAGTAGTATGTGGTGTGGTCAATGAAAGTTTGTTGAACAAGTGAATGAAGAGAAAAATCAAAGGGTTTCAGTGCCACAGATTATTCACGACAAAGACTAGGGAATATTGGCTCTTACTGTTTATTATTAGCGGGCCAGCTGTATGGCAACCATGTCTATGTGGGGGACTTGATTTTCGTCAGCAATCACTAACACCACTGGGGGAGCGAGAACATTATACTTAGGGGGCCATTGGCTCCTGAGTATGGCAGATACTCTGATAAGATAAACTGAGGCATATTAAAAATTTTAAGAGTTTGAGAAAAAATCTGCTCAAATGGGCAGCATTCAGTCTAGCAGACAGAAAGGAGCTCCAAGGAGCTGTACAAAATGAAAGACTTTTAGGGGCAGAAGGGAGCAGGAACAAAGAAGTTCTGTGAAGCCAGAAAGCAGGTTGGTTATTGCAAAGTTTCTTTCCTTTAGGGAGCGGCCAGGTTCTGTCAGGTGGATTACCCAACGAATGCCGATCAGGTGATTCCTGATGGACTAAGATTCCACTTTTCAGAGAGCACAAACTAGAATGCTCAGTTTGGTGGCATGGGGCATAGCATAAGCTTCTCCAGTCTGGTTTCTAAGTCAGACCTGGTCTCACCCTGAACCCAGTCCGGTTCCTAGTTGCACCCAGCTCCACCTGGACCAGTTTCTAAGTTGGAGCCAGTCTGACTCTGGCCGGTTTCCCAGCCAGCCCACCTCCAGACGCAAGGAAGCAGCCAGCTCAAGGGACTCCACAGGTATCTATGTTTGGTTGCTCTGTTGCTCCTGGGGACCCTTGGGGTCTCCTCGGTTCCCTCTTCTGATACTAAAACTGTTGAAAGATAAACCGAGGCATATTAAACATTTTAAGAGTTTGAGCAAAAATTGATTTAAATGGGGCAGCATGGGGTCCAGGAGATAGAAAAGAGTTTGGAGGAGCAGTACAAAATGAGAGACTTTTATAGGCAGAAGGGAGCAGGAACAAGGGAGTTATATGTAGCAAAAAAAGCGGGTTGGTTATTGCGAAGTTACTTTCCTTTAGGGAGTGGCAGGGTTCTGGCAGACAGATTACCTAACTAGTGCTCATCAGGTGATTCCTGACTGACTGAGTTAGATTGCGTTTCTGCGAGAGCCCAAACTATAATAAAGTGAAGTCTCAGTTTGGTGACCTGGGGCTTAGCACAATTATTCCGCTTTGGGCCTGTTGTCTTGTTTTTAACAGAGGCAACACCTGAACCGAATGCCTACACCTACTGATGTAGCAGTTTTTGGTTTTTTTTCTGATGCATAACAAATTACCACAAATTTAGTGGCTTAAAACAACACTCATTTATTAGCTCATATTTCTGTAAGCGAGAAGCCTTGGGTTCTCTGCTTAGGGTCTTCTAAAACTCAAATCAAGGTGTTGGTCAGACTTCATTCTCCTCTAAAACTTAGGGCCCTCCTCCAAACTCATGAGGTTGTAGAAAATCTAGTTCCCTGTAGTTGTAATACTGAGGTCTCTGTTCCTTGCTGTCAGCTAAGGGTCACTCTCAGGGATAAGAGACTGCCTGCATTCCTTGCTGTGTGACACCGCCCCCCCCCCCAATCCATCTTCAAAGCCAGCAATGGAGAATTTCTCTCTCATTGAATCCCTCTTTTTATGCTTCAAATCTCTCTGGCATTCTGTCTCTGATCTCTAGACCCAGATTTAAAGGGCTAGTGTAATTAGGTCAGACTCACCTGGATGATCTCCCTGTTTTAAGGTCAACTGATTTGAGGACTTAATTACACCTGAAATCAGTATTCGACTAACTAGGAGTTTGCAGTGTTAGTGTCTGAATAACTGGGAGGTACGTGTACACCAGGGGCTAGGAATCTTGGAGGATATTTTAGAAGTCTGTTACCACAATGGGAAATTCCCCAAACATAGGAAGGTGTATAGATGGTTCCAATATTAGGAAAAAGAAAAAAACAACTTTACAAATGTCTACCACAGGAAGAAAGAGGACAAATGAAGACATAGGAAAACTAAAAGGTAAGCATCTGAGATTGAAGTTATGAATTCTACTAAGGAACTAGAGATGGACAAAGGAGTGAGGAGCAGTGTTGAAAGCCAAGCTAAAGTTGGATGTAGAAAATGGCACTAGAAGCCCTTGATGTTCTTAATTTCTTAAGCAATTAGCTACAGCAGTGAGTAAAAAAAGATGAAGCTAGAGAAATTGAACGCAGGTGTTCACATAGTATGAGGATTGGCACAGCAAACAGCATCGGTCATTGAAATAGAGGATCATGGTAAGAGCACTATTGCAGGAAAATAAGCTGGAGGTCTGAATTCTCCTTATCTATAAGGGTTTTGCTCTACACCTCAGCAATTGCACTACTTATCCAAAGGGTACAAAAATAATGATTCGAAGGGGCACCTGCACCCCAATGTTTATAGCAGCAATGTCCATAATAGCCAAACCATGGAAAGAGCCCAGATGTCCACTGACAGATGAATGGATAAGGAAGGTGTGTTTTTTATACACACACACACACACACACACACAAAATGGAATATTACTCAGCCATCAAAAGAATGAAATCTTGCCATTTGCAGCAATGTGGATGGAACTAGAGGGTACTATGCTAAGTAAAATAGGTCAATCAGAGCAAGACAAATACTGTATAATTTCAGTCATATGTTGAGCTTAAGAAACAAAAGAGATGATCATAGGGGAAAGGAAGGAAAAAATAAAATAAAACAGAAGGAGGGAAACCATAAGAGACTCTTAACTCTAAGAAACAAACTGAGGGTTGCTAGAGGGGAGGTGGGTGGGGGATGGGGTAGCTGGGTGATGGGCATTAAGGAGGGCACGTGATGTAATGAGCACTGGGTGTTTTATGCAACTGATGAATCACTAAATTCTACCCCTGAAACTAATAATACACTATATATTAACTAAATTGAATTTAAATAAAAAATACAAGTAATTCAACTAGAAAAAAAGGAAGAGGTGAGGGTTTTGCAATGGATAATGTTCTACCCCTGGCACTGTAACATCTGTGACTCTATGGTGTGGCCACAGGGTCCTGCTGAGTGGGAAAGCAAGGAAATAATGCTAGTACAGATAAAGAATAGGGATTGGAAGTCATGATGAGGACAAAAGTTAAGGTCATTAGGATTTGATGGAATAAGAAAGTGTAAGGGTAAGAGAGTGAGGTAGAAGTTGATTTTATGCTACTTCCTATAAACTTTTAAAAGTTTATGGTAATATATGTCCTTTCCCCCATACCTTTCTTTGGTCTATTATTGTGGTAGATTTTACTTCTCTGTATGGTATAATCCTCACAGTACTTTTTTGTTTGTGTGTTTAAAGGTCAATTATCATTTAAAGACTTTAGCAAGTGAAAATAAATGTCTTTTATATTTATCTGTATATTTACCACTTACCGCACTATTCATTATTTTGTGTAAGTTTGAATTTCCATCTGATATCATTGTCCTTCAGCCTGAAGCACTTTTAAACATTTCTTTTCTTTCTTTTATTTATTTGACAGAGAGAAACACAGAGAAAGAGGAAACATAAGCAGGGGGGAGTGGGAGAGGGAGAAGCAGGCTTCCCTCGGAGCAGGGAGCCCGATGCAGGGCTGATGACCTGAGCCGAAGGCAGACGCTTAACAACTGAGTCACCCAGGCGTCCCCACTTTTAAACATTTCTTGAAGTGCATATTTTCTGGCAATGCATTCTCTCAGCTTTTGTTGTTTGTCAGAAGATATTTTTACTTCAACTTCATTTTTGAAGATTTTTTTTTTTTAATATAGAATTCTAGGCTTGTTCCCCCTTGGCCCCCAGGCCCTCTTTAAACCTTCAGAGATGTTGGCCCATTTTGTTCTAGCTTGCTTTGTTCATGATGAGACATAATTGATAATTTTTATTTTCTTGTGTATAATGGGCATTTTTCTCTTTTTTTGCTGCTTTTATAATCTTTCTCTTCATCATTGGGTTTTGGCAATTTTATTATGATGTGCCTTGGCATGGTTTTCTTTTTGTTTATTCTGTTGGGATTTGTTGGGTTTCTTGGATTTGTGAGTTTATATTTTCCATCAAAATTGGAAATATCTTGATCATTATTTCTTTAAAATTCCTTCCATACTCCAGGACTCCAATTACACATATATTAGACCACTTGATATTGTCCCATGTATCACTGATGCTCTAATAATTTTTTTAAGCCCCCTTTAACTTGTGTTTTATTTTAGGTAGTTTCTATTGCTCTTTTTTTTTAAAGTTTACTGGGCTTTTTTATTTTTTTTTAAAGATTTCTTTATTTACTTGACAGAGACACAGCAAGAGAGGGAACACAAGCAGGGGAGTGGGAGAGGGAGAAGCATGTTTCCTGGGAGCAGGGAGCCTGATGAGGGGCTTGATCCCAGGACCCTGGGATCATAACCTGAGCTGAAGGCAGACGCTTAATGACTGAGCCACCCAGGGGCCCCTACTGGCCTTTTCTTCTGTAGTGTTCATCAGCTGTTAATCTCATTCAGTAAATTTTTCATTTTGGATATTGCATTTTTCATTTCTAGAAGTGCCATTAGGTTCTTTTCTGATATATTCTGTTTTTCTAATCATTATGTTTATGCTTTTCTTTAGATCCTTGAGCATATTTGTGATATTTTAAATAGTTGTTTTAAATCCATCATCCACTAATTCCATAATTTCTGTCATTTTTGGAGTATATTTCTATGATTAATTTTTCTCCTAATTATGGGTCATATTTCTTTGTTTCTCTGAATATTTAGTGGTTTTTGTTTGGATGCTAGACAGTGCATTTAAGTGTCTGGATCTCTTTATCTTCCTTAAATGGAAGAGCAGATAGATTTGTTCTGTCATGTAATTAATTTACTTGAGGATCAACTTCATCATTTTGAGGCTTGTTTTTAAGGTTTTGTTAAGGCAAATATAGAGCACCTTTACTCTAGGATTAGTCTGGCCCTAACTCTATGGCCTGCCTTTTGTGGGGTCTTCAGTGAAAAAAAAAAATCTTGTTAATCAGTGAAGTTTCTATTTTTCTTTGATTGGTCTCATGTAGTATTACCCTGTGCATGCACAAAGTTAGTATTCAGTCAAATACTCAAAGAGACCCCTGTGCAGAGTTCTAAAGCTATATCTCTGTCTTCAATGCCCTGCAAATTTCAGCCACCTCATCTTACATAAACTTCACAGAAAAGATCTCTTCCACTCAGTAAGAACACTGTGCTCTGCTTGTTTTCCACTTCCATGACCTGGACTCTGGTAAATGCCTTCAGAGAAAAATATCATAGAAGTCATCATCAGAATCATTTTATTTGTTTACCTTCTCTCGGGGGTTACAGTTCTCTGATGCTGGTTTCCCACTGTCTCAAAATAGTTGTTTCACACATATTTCCCAGTGAAGAAAATAGGCAAGGGACTCTTGTGTCTACCTCTGACCTTCCTGGCCTCTTCCATCATACCCCTTGTGCAATATGTGAAATTCTGTGTACAGGGGTTGAATGAGTTCTTGGAGTTAAGAGATCTGAGGTGGTGCTGGTTTCTTACTCTCCAATTAAAAATGCAGCATAGAAGAGGAGACTTCAGCATTTCTCATTCAGAGTGCTTCTGGGGAAATTATGAACTGGCTAAGGTAGGTGTTTGGGTGGTTGGTAATATGAGGCAAGCAGCAGCTATCTCCCTCCTCTAGGTCCTTCCTGAGTTGGGAAGACTCTCATTGATAAAGGCAGGACCTGAGCTAGAGCTTGGGGAATGGGCTTGGAGGAGGTGGGAGCAGGGTGTAGGCAGCAAGGGGGAAAGTCCCTTGGGGGCTCAAACTCTCTGACTTTCCCCCTTGCTTTTTTTAAGGGCTCCCCCTTCTTTTTTCTCCCCCAAATTCTGATTATGTATTGCCATTTCCCTGAGAGCAATACAAAAAAAAAAAACCAACCAAAAAACAAAAAAACCCAACTTTTATTGTGCCTTAAAATAAATGAAGAAGACAAGTAAGAGAAATATTTTCTCATTGTAGAACACGTGAAAAATACTAGCATCCTCAGAAAACTACCTTAGATGGTGTTTCCTTTTAATAAAGTAGTTGGTTGAAATAATATGATGGATGAAGTTGTACATCCATTCTTTAAAACCTATCATTCTAATCATTTTTCTAAAATTTCTAGCTCTGCTTTTACTTGTTGTGTTGGCATGGATGAGTTACTTAACCTCTGTGAACCTCAGTATGCTCATTTGTAAAATGGAGATAACAGTTGTACCTCCTTCAGAGATTGCTATCAGGACTAAATTAGAGAGTATATGTCAAACTCTTAGCTAGTACTTGATTTATGGTAAGCACTCATTAACTGTTAGCTAATACTTTTTCATGTCATGCAGGAATTCATTATATTATCAAAGTATGACTTTTCAATGAGTCTGTATTATGTCATTGTATAACGGCATCATGACTTATTTAACTGTTGCCCTATTTTGGACATTTATTTGGGGTCAAATTTTTGCTATTTCAATAATTTTGTGATGAAAGGCCCTTGAATATACAACTGTCTACCGTTTGTGTGAAGGTAAATCCCTGGAAGTGGGAGGAATAGTTGGGGGAAAAAGAAACAGAACATCAGTGGAGGTAGTTTCCTTCATCCATCTCAGCTCAGACTCCTCACATAAAGCCTCAAAGGACAGCAGCTTGGGAATGGCTTCTAGAGGAGCCTGGGCTGAAGGAGAAAGGAAGGTCCTTTGGAAGATTTCTGTCTTTCCTCCTTTTTGTTTCAAATTCTCAGAGGGTTGGGACTCACTGAACTGGGGAGACCTGAAGTCTATATCCAGGTCACTGGCCAAGTATGTGACTTTGGGCATCACTCAATTTTCCTGGGCTGCTTCTTGGGTAAAATGGAGGAGTTGGGCTTCACTTCTAAAGTTCCTTTAAATGCTGGCATCCTACAGATCTAGACTCTGATGACCTCATATCCAATATCAACTTACCCCACTTCCTATTTCAAGTGGAGAATTTAGGTCGTGCAATCTTCAGTTCATTCATTGATTCAGGAAGCATTTATCCAGCTCCTACCATTCATCCATCACAGAGGTGAATTACATGGTCTCCAGTCCTTGAGGAACTCCCACTCTAGTAGGGAAATAGGACAAGGAAAAAATTATATTGACACACTGTGATAATTCCTATAATAGACGCTATTACTGAATCCCATGGAAGGACAAAAGAGGAGATACGTGTTTTGTTTTTAATAGTGCTGATTGGGTGGGTCAGATGAGGAGTGGATCACCTAGGAAAACAGGCAAGCTATCTCTAATCCCCTTTATGTATGAACCTGATTCTGAGTTTTAATGAAAGCTTTCCTGATATGAGACCATTGTCTGTCTTAAAACATCTCCATAAGGCAAATATTGTTGAGAAACTCCAAGATGAGAGAAAGAAAGTTGACTATAGAGATGAGCAAGACATTGTCTTTACCTCCTAAATAGTGATGAGAAAAGGCAGCCATGGAAGTAATCAGTATGGAAAGTAAGTGTGGAAGTAATAAAAATCAGCTATGGATGGAGCGATTTTATTCCTGAGAGATCTGGAGTAACTGTTCTTTCTGGTTTGGTGGAAAGAATGCTGGCTTTGGAGTTGGAGTGGCCAAGTAGCTCCAGGGTCTAGGACAAGTTGCCTGATAGCGGTGAGAATCAGTAAACAGAGCCGGGAACACTTACCTGGAGATAATGCATGTAGATCTGGGGTGTATATCAGACACTGAAGAAGATGGTCCTTTCTTCCTGTCTCTGGTTACTAATCTTTTAGAGTCTTTGTTTACACATCCTAACGGTGTGAATAGTATTTTTCCCTGAAGGAGTATAGATGAAGTAGTGAGTACGGGGGCATTTGGCACATGCCAGAGCATTACTGTGGTTCTATAAGAAGGATGTGAACTGGAATCTTAAGGAACAGACTTACCCAGTAGACTTTTTAAGGAAGATTTTGGCATTCACCAGGGAGTCGTGCTCACTGGCAGAAGGGCACCGTCCAGGTGCAGTTGTTGGAACAGGGCCTGATGCTGCGTGCTAGTGGTGAAAGCTCTCACAGGAGAGGAAAATGGAGCAAAGGCAAAGGGGGACAGGGCCAGCTGACTGCGTCTCAGTCTGACTTGGCCCAAATGCCTGTAGGGAAGGGGCACTTAGGCAGGGTGGCATCTGGGGGTGGGTGGCTGCTCATGAAGTGCTGGTCACCTAGCACCATGGAGAATGTGACGAATAGTGGTTATCACTCCTCCACCTCTGTCCCTCCTTGTATTCCAAAGGGAAAAGCTACAATGGAAGGGTTAAAAAAAAAAAAAAAAGTAGGGCAAGGGAAAGATAAACCAAGCAGGGGTTGCCAGGACAATAGTGAACAGACAGCTGGGTTGGGTGTTTGGGGCTGTGCAGTGAGGGAGAAATGCCCTGAGAAGAGCTGTGCTTTGTTCAGAATTCAGGCATAATGTGTAAGGTCCAATGTGACCCTCCCCCCCCCCCCCCCCTCCCCCCCCCCCCAAAGTCCACCCAGACAGAGACGGACGGAGATAGAGAGGGGAGAGATTTATTTTGGTGTAGGGTGCTTTGAAAGCAACACAGAAGAGAGAGAAAGTGAGCTCAGAGAGAGGGAAAATGCAGGATACCCTAGGGCACCTTCACAAGGCACCAGGACAGGAGAGGGCATCACAAACAAAGCTGTGCACTGACTGTTACCTCCCCATGTGTGGAATGCCCACTCTGTGTGTGGGGTTGAAATAGGCAGCTTTTTTGAACAGAAGAGCATTTGGTTCATTTGCTGCACTTGGGATGTGTTATCTTAGAATGTGTCTCCTATGCTCACTCTCTGTGGCAGCAGATTTCTCTCCCAATATGTTCCCTCCAGGGTCGTGGAGATGCCTGGTTAGATTACTGCATGAGTCATGTAGTATCTCGTGCAAGCTGAGTTGCAGCATAGCTAGTGGTTAAAAACATGGACTGTGGTGCCATACTCTCTGGTTTTGTGATCCAGTTCTACCACTTGGGCAAGAACTTAACGTTCCTGGGACTCAGTTTCCTCATTTGTAAAATGAGATAATAGTAGTATCAACTATGGATGGGATTAGATGGGCTTCTACATGTGGGGCACTGAGGACCTGCCTGACACATGGTAAGAACGTGAAGTATTGGCTATCATTATTAATTATCTGGTGCTTTGAAGGTATTCAGTAAATGTTTGCTGCTGTCAGAAAAACCATCATATCAAATACTTCCTGAATCCCCATGTGTCCATGATGCTCTCCTCTATGCTTATTTATGGTGCTCAATTGAAGACATGTTTTCTGCCTGGTAACTTACTTTCTGGGGTGGAGACACTGATTTGGACATACACAAAGAATTGAAAAATAAAATGGGAATAAGGCGCAAAAAATAATGCACCAAAAAAATAAAGATGGTGAGCATAAAAAACCAGCCAAAATTTGTGTTTACTGTCTTAACAAAGTAATCTCATTTTTTATTGGTAGGGATTTAAAATTGGTTGTTGATAGGTCAATTTGCAGCTGTTAAATAGTCATATGCCTACATAGAGGGAGGTCTCTATTGGGATATCACAGAGATCATTCTTATCCTGGTGAATCATTTTCCATAAGAATATTTTATTATTATAACAAATGATAACATATTTAATGTTAATGTTATAATAACTATCATATTATAGCAATATTTTATTTCTACAATAAAATATTAAGAGATATACCAGCTATTGTGTCATTTAGTCATCTCAAGATCCTGTGATACCAAATATTTATTATTATTCCCATTTGACAGATGAGAAAGTGGAGACTTAGTTTGAAATTGCCCAAGTCCACATAATTAATGAAAGGTAGAGCTGGTATTTAAACCTAGAACTATTTGAATCCAAACCTATATTCTTAATGACAAAGAATCCAAAGCTAATAATTTAGACGATCAGAAAGATCTCAAAAGACATAGAGCTATGGACTGAAACTAACAAGACTAGATAAAATGGGGGCACCTGGGTGGCTCAGTCGTTAAGCATCTGACTTTGGCTCAGGTCACGATCCCAGGGATCGAGCCCCGCATCGCATCGGGCTCCCTGCTCTGCAGGAAGCCTGCTTCTCCCTCTCCCACTCCGCCTGCTTGTGTTCCCTCTCTCGCTCTGTCTCTCTCTGTCACATAAATAAATAAATAAAATCTTTAAAAAAAAAGACTAGATAAAATGGGGATAGACGGGAAAATCTGAATGTACTTCATAAAACCAGCTGTTTGAGTTTGAAATGGAGAAACTGTGGCTTAATAACAGTTTGTGTGAAATACACTTGGGTTTTCTTTCTTTCTTTCTTTTTATTTTTAGATTTAAGTTTAATATGAACCAACAAATATATAACATGGCTGCCCATAAAAGCCAATTGCTGTGGTTGCAGCAATAGACATATTATCTGCAGAAACACAACCATACAGGGACAGGAACTGGCAAATAGAACACTAAGAGAGCATTCATGTCAGTGAAGGATCTGGAAAATACGCTCGTTTCTAACAATTTCAACAACAAGGAATTACTGAAGGAATCATAGTGGTGGTGTTTTTTTTTTTTTTTTCCTAGAAAGCAGTAGTAATTATAATAGTAACACTTAATTCTGATAAAACAGTCTCCTTGACCCAGGCATATTTATATGTATTAACTCTTTTATATCTTACAGCAACTTCATGAGTAGATCTATTATTATTTTTGTTTTGTGGATGAGGAAAATTTGTTATGCAGCATAGAAAGCTAATGGAGTAGCTCTCCACCTTGTGCTTCCTCCCTGCCCACCCCCCCCTTGCTTTTAGCTTCTGCCATGATCACATGTAAGATCCAAGTGCAGTGAACAGAGTTTTTGCTTTAACATGTGGTTAATCTGAAAGAGAACTAATGAAAACTCATATCTCTTTTCCCAACTCTTTCCAGATGTAATGTAGTTAACCCCTCCTTTTCAAGAATAGCATGCAAGGGGGTAGCTGTTAAAAGGAAATGCTTTCACACATGAGCTAACTCCTTTTACTCTTTGACAAGAGGCTGCCTCTGTTGGTCACTGTCTACCAGCCAGGTGTGCTCAGGTATGTGCCATGAGATTGTCCATCAGCGGGAAACACAGGATATTACAAGTTAGGTTTATGCAAGATATGTGCTGGATGTAAAGGCTGAACAGCCCCGACACAGACAGATATACAGAAAATAGTATACACGCTCTTGCTATCATGGTTTTGACATTTGTTACTTGGTAACTCTATTTAAAAATTTTGCAATAAGTACTTTCAGCAGCAACAAGCTAAAAGCCAAAAGTAACAACAAAACAAACAAAACCCAAGAGGCTGAAAGAGTATATTTCATGAAAAATAAGGTCCTGAATGTTCATTTCTCAAGTTTGTTGATGATGAATATAAAACTTGCACAAAATGTTTGTTGACATCAGGGGTTCAATGACATCATTAAACACATGAAAAGCAGAGACACACATCTGCTGAAGAAACAATAGCAGCTACTTCAGAGTTAGAAGTTGTTTTAAGAGGATTGTGTCCAAAGAAAATAATTTAACATGTGCAGTTGCAGAAAAGTATGTTTACATATCACTCTTTTGAAATGTGGCTTTTCGTTTAGATCAAATATCTGTTCTTCTAAATTAATTTCAATCATTTTCAATTTCAGGATTTCTTGTGTATTTATAAAGCAATGTTAAAGGGTTGGCTCTCTTAGCAATAGAATAGTGTTATGAACAGTTAAATAATGCCGGTTTTTTGTCAGGGTCATCAGATACTTCAAATAGGAAATCAGTCAAGTTAATTCCAGCTAATGACTCAATTCTTTTTCCATCTGACAACTTGTGAAATCAAAGTAAAGCTTTCAGAAGTTTATCTGTGGAAGGCAAAACATCTGATATAATGGGGAATACTGTGATAAATTTAGTAAAAAATTTAACATTGAAGATGAAATTATTTGTTGCTGTGGTGATATTATGAATATATGTTTTGGCAGAGCATAGCACCATGATAAAAACTGTGTTCTCATTATGACATCTGTGGAGCAGAAATATAATGGGAATTGATTTTTGTGCATACACAACTCCTAATTGCATTCAAACAAATTTCAATATTTTACCAATTGAAGTAGAAACTGACAATGGTTAAATTTTACAAATATTTTTATATATACACAGAGGGACTGAATTAAAATTTTGTATGTGCAGTGAAACTGACATTAAAAAACAGAAACTTCAGCTTAGCAGTATGTATTTTCTCTTAGTCATGCATCATCAGTTGAGTCTTATAAATGTTTGAGTTTTTAAAGAATTACTTGGAAAATCAACTTAAATGTCAACCATGGGGAAGAATTTCTCTAAATTTTGTTTGCATTTTATCCAAAATCAGCTGGAAATATTTAATCAAATTATTCAATAAGGGACCAACCAAGATCTTCAGCTTTTCAAGTTTATAGCAAACTAATTATTAAAATCAAAGCTTGCAAACAGGGTGATATTGATATTTATCTGTACAAAAACAAGGGAAGCAGAAAACACCTTAATTAATGAGAACTCCAATGGTGGAATAGCTCAATGTGTGAATAGAAAAGATTTGAATTTTGAGTTGGTAAGTGTATATTGAATTGGATTGAAATTGAGAAGACCTGTGATTTTATATCTCAGTTTGATGAACTGTTTAGAAAAATCATTAGAAAACACCTTTTAAAATGAATTTTATCTTATAAAAAATGTTCATTGAAGAAGATACTCTGGGGTAAAAAAAAAAAAAAGGACCTCTAAAAATATGTGGGTTGAAATATGAACAGATCTTAATTTTAAAAATTAAAATCTGAGAATAGGCTCTGTTTAGCAGACTTCGCTGAGAGCTGCCTGGAGAGTGCGCAGCCCCTGTAGAGAGGAGTTTCTTGGATAAAAATATGGTCAGAAGAAAGGGGTCAGTGGAAGCTGTCATGAATTTCAAATTTATTAATCATAAAATTCAACTATGAATAACACTGAAGGCAAATTTATGAGAAAATTAAAAATAATAGTTGCATATTTGAAAAAATTCTTCACAAAAATACCAGTGACAGGGTCTTATAGGCAGATAAAGCTAAAAATTGATTAAAAATATGTGTACTAAGGATAATTATTTCACTTTTATTATTTTTAATGTTCAGATACTTAACATAAAGACTTAAAGTTTGTCCTGATATACTCAGATACATTAATTTTAGCTTTTTAAGAAAGAATTTCATTTATTTTCTTAAAAGATATATTCATTTATTTGAGAGACAGAGCGCGCATGCGCACACAAAAGAAGAGGAGAAGGGGAGAGGGAGAGGGAGAGGAAGAGAGAATCCTCAACCGTTCTGAGCATGGTGCCTGACCTGGGGCTCCATCCCAGGACGCTGAGATCTGACCTGAGCCAAAACCAAGAGCCGGCCACTCAACTGACTGAGCCACCCAGGCACCCCGAAAGAATTTTATTTTTGAAAATAATTTTTAATAAAATAATTTACAAGTTCTCTAATAAAAGAACACTAGTTTGTTGGTCACTTAATATTTCAAAATAGTTACATAATTTTAATGATTTGTTGTAGGTTTTTATTTGGATGCAATTTCGAACTTAGAGAAAAGTTGCAAGAATATTACAAGGAGCTCCGGTATTCCTTCACATTTCCATTTTGCGCCACTGACTTTAACATTTCCCTTTTCTCTTTCTTGCTCCCATATCAATGTGTGTATGTACATAAAATCTTTTTTTCTGACACATTTGAGTGTAAGCTTAAGACACCATGCCCTTTTACTACGAAATCATTTCATGTGGTTTTTCTGAAAATAAAGATATTGAATTCAGGAAGCGTAACATATGTATAACACTTATAAGCTATAATTCACATCCAAAGTCCATCTCTTGTCTCAAGAATGTCCTTTGTCCCTATTTTCTTCCTGTCCAGGATCCAATCCAGTTATCACATAGAGCAGAAGTTGTCAGGTCTCTTTGGTATCCTTCAATCTGAAATAGTTCCTCAGGTTTTCTTTGTCTTACTTAACCTTGACATTTTTTCAGAGAACAAGCTAGCTGTTTTGTAGAATGTCCCTCAGTTTGGGTATGATTAATTTCAGGCCATGCATTTTTGGCAGGGATAACATGATAAGTCCTTCTCAGTGCATCACACCTGAAGGCACATGGTGTCAATTTGTCCCAATATTAGTGATACTGACTAAGATCATTTGGATAAGTCGGTGTCCGCCAGATCTCTCCCCTGAAGGCATAGATATATTTTGTAAGAATTAATTGGAAGTCATACAAATCAAATTTTTACCCACTGTATTTAAATAACAACAGTTGATTTTATCAATGATCCTAGATTTGACCAATGGGGCTCCTCCAAGCTAGCTGGCTCCTTGTTCTTTTGGTATGATCTCTTATTCTTTAAGCATTTCTTAATTTTCAGCATGAGGTATTACAGGATCAGCCTGTACTCTTACTGCTTCAAGCCTGGAATCAGCCTTTTTTCCAAGTATCCCTGGCTTTTTAGTAAAGGGTGGTATTTATAAACCAAGATCTGACAACTAGGTATGCTTCTTGTTACATTTGAGTCATCGCTTATAAGCCCTCTCGGTGGTAGTGCTGATACACACATACACGCACGCGTGTACATCCACACACATGCATATACAAGCATGTACATATATGAATTCCTCTCTCTCTCTGTATGGGTATAGAGCCATAAATTTATGCTGATACTTCTAATTCCATCCAACACCGCAGGACACATTCTAGTCTTCTTCCTCTCTGTATCTATAATATATAATTACTCATTTGTTCATGCCTAGGATATACAGAAAATAGCTTCAGAATTGCTCAACCATAATGTTGTGAAAAGCAAACTTATTAGCTAGAATTTAATATACATTTATAATTTTATTAGGTAAATATTACATATATTGAAGTGTAGAATCTCAAGTGTACAATGTGATGGGATTTTCAAGTGGATATACATGTGTAACACAATCCTTATCAAGATAAAGAGTATTTCTATCACTCCAGTGAGTTTCTTCTTGCCCCTTCACAGCACATAAGTCCCTCCTGCAATACACATACTCAAAGGTGTCTTTTTCTTTCCAATTTTTAAAAACCACCTTAATTTAGTTTTTACCTGCTGTAGAACCTCATATGCAGGGTCATGAAGATACTCTCCTAGATCTTCCTAGAAGCTTTACAGGTTTAGTCTTTATTGTCAGGTCTATGATCTATATCAAATTAATTTTTGTGAATGATAAGATAGGAGTTAAGGGTCACTTCTCCTTCATACATATACCTAATTGTTTTAGTACATGTATTGAAAAGGCTTTCCTTTGTTCTCATTGCATTGCTTTGGTGTCCATGTTGAAAGTAAATTAATTGTGTAAGTATAGTTCTGGACTCTGTTGTCCCATTGACAATTATTTATCATTATGCTATTATATTGTCTTGATTATTGTAGCTTTATAGTAAGTCTTAAAATGAGGTAGTATAAGTCTTCCAACTTTGTGCTTTTTTTTTTTTAAAGATTATTTTGATTACACTAGTTTTTTTTTTCATTTTCCATATACATTTAGAATTATCTTGTCAGTATCTATAAAAATACCTGCAGGAATTGTAACTGGGATTGCTGTGAATCTATAGATCAATTTGTGGAGAATTGACATTTTTTTTTTTAAAGATTATTTATTTATTTATTTATTTGAGAGAGAGAGAATGAGAGACAGAGAGCATGAGAGGAAAGAGGATCAGAGGGAGAAGCAGACCCCCTGCTGAGCAGGGAGCCTGATGTGGGACTTGGTCCTGGGACTCCAGGATCATGACCTGAGCTGAAGGCAGTTCCTTAACCAACTGAGCCACCCAGGCACCCGAGAATTGACATTTTAACAATACTGAGTTTTCCAATCCATGAACATGGCATATCTCTCCATTTATTTAGGTCTTTAATTTTTATCTCAGTGTATTTTATGCTTTTGAGTACAGAGGTTTTGCACATTTTTGCTAAAGGTATTCTTAAGTATTTTATAGATTTTGATGCAATTGTAAATTGAATTTTCTTAAATTTTGTTTTTCAATTGTTTGCTGCTAGTAATAGAACATAATAATAGTCATTTCAATAAAAAAAAATCCTACACAGTAGATTTTTAAATATTGACTTTTTATCCTGTGATTTTGATAAAATCACTTATTAGTTTTACAGTTTTGTAGCTTCCTAACAACTTCCAGCTTAACATTTATGATGTCTGTGATTGGGGATTGTTTCATTTCTTCTTTTTTAATCTTTTTTCCCCCTTTTACTGGCCTTATTGCAGTGGCTAGATGATTACATAGTTTTTTTATTGAATCTGTGTAAGATTCTTATTATTACCTCCTTTGTTTCTGATGAGTAGTCTACCATCATCCATACCATTGTTCTTCTTTTAGCAGTATGTTTCTTTTCTCTAAATGCTTTCAAGATTTTCTTTTTATCTTTGGTTTTCACTTGTTTGATTAGGATATACCTAGTGTGTTTGTATTTATTGTTGGGGGTTTGCTGATCTTTTTGGATCTGTATGCTGTTTTTCACAAAAATTTAGGAAACCTTTGGCTATTATTTCTTCAAATAGTTTTTCTTCCTTATTCGTTCTTTTCTTTTCTTCTGGGGAACTTTAATTACATTAGTCTTGTTGACATTGTCTTCTAGGTCCCTGAAGTTTTGTTTATCTTCTTTCAATCTTTTTTTGCTCTTTTTATATTGGATAATTTCTATTGACCCCCTTATTTAATTCATTAACCCTTTCTTCAAATTCCATACTCTGATTCCTCAAACCAGTAAGACTGGGACTTTTTGCTTATGCTGTGGTGGCTTTAGGCTTGTGTGGACTGGGGAGTATTCTCAGGCAAAAACCTATATAAACACAAATTTTATTGAATTCAGTTCTCTTTCAAAGATGGACTCCAATCCAGTTTCTACTGCTTTTGATTGCTCTCCAGAGCCTTCAAATGGTTGTTTTTAAATAACTTTTTTTTCTGAATTATCTGCAGAAAACACAAACTGCCTTGCCAATATCAGATATGGAAGCAGTAATACAAATATTATTCCCTAATTTACCTAATAAAGGAAAAATATATGTAATAATTGAAATAGAACAATAAGTTATGAAAATAAAAATTTTAAAAGATTTTAAAAGACTCATATAAATATTTGGGTTACACTTGGCAAACTTAACCTTAAAATATCTCATGTGTCAACCTGAGCCTATTTCATCACTAGAATGTAGCTCATGCAGTTCACCCAAATCAACAGCCCCTGAACTGCTCCATCTGCTGTTTAATGAGCTGAGTCTACAGTTATGTACTTGAGTATTATGGCTGCATCAAATTGCTATCAAGGTGTCTAAATGCATACTCCAATGTGTACGTGTCTCATGGTGGTTCAGCCACAAACATTTCCCAGATTGGCACAAGTCTGCAAAATGCATGATGAGGAGTGCTGATAGACATGACATTCTCCTTGGCACTGTGGACAAACCTCTGAAAAAGAGCAGTGTATGACTATTTAGAATGAGCCAGGTAACTAGTAAGTGTACCCTTATTGTATAGTGAGTACTGCTGACCTTAACCCATCTTTCTACTCTTTTGTAGTCCACCTTGGCAGAATTCCTGCCAGACTCATGGCATAGCTGTTCATTAGTATCAAGGTCTCTTTCCTCAGAGGATTGGTGGCCAACACAGATATTCTAAGTCACCATTGTTGCAGCAATAACCAAGTATCGCATCTCACTATCAAACCGCCTGCTTTCCACAGACACTCCATCAGCAGCAACTGCTACAGATCCTGGCACCCGTCAGTGGATGGACTCCTCATGGTTTCCAGTTTCTTCCATCATGAAGACAGTAATGACTCCTTGGATTTTTTTTTCCCTTGGCATGGGAGGTGAGACACCAGGAAGAGGTAGGCATACTTTTTCACAATACAGGAGTGGGATGCACAATTATTTAATTTGAATATTAAAAAAGCCCTCTTTTATACCCCATTTTGGTAAAGAAGGACATATCAGTCACAAAAAGAGATCTATCTAAAACTACAAGCAGCAGAGTCAACAGTAACGCCAGAACTATAGTTTGTATTATGATCTTTATAAATATTGATGCTTTTAGGGCAGAAAGTTTGGTTGAGAATGCATTGACTAAGTGGATAAAATCCTAATTTTATTTGTATAAGTCTCTTTCCTAAAGAAGTAGAATTTTATTATGTTCTATTTTTTATGGTATAAACTTGGGCTTCATTACATGTTGAGACCAATGATGAGGATGTTTGTGTGGAGAGAGGAACATGGAGACCTAAATTTAACTGGTTTAGTTTACCAAGCATTATTGTTTTTGTGATCTGTTCTTACTCTGTTTGGGCCAGTGTGTTGATTTTGAAATGTTTAGCTGCCCCTGGAGATTTCAGTGATGAGAACATTTTAAGAACTCAAAAAAAATGCTGTAGTTCTTTAAATGCAATCACCTGTTGGCATGTGGTCAAGACATAATTCACAGTAAAACATTCGTATTGTGGGATTAGTCCATTTCCATCAGGCAAAAGCTTGTCTGGTCAGTTGCCTTTCCCAAAGGTCCTGATGGGGAGTCTTGCTGTCTGTTTTGTTTTAAGATGACTCATATGAAGGGTTAAATTCCTTGATCCTTGCCGAGGTCATGTGGTCAAGCTTATGCTGGGTATGGTATTTTACTTTTTTTTATCCAACAACAGAGGCCAAGGCTCTCTTCTTTTCTCCCTTCAAAGTCAGGACTAACCTCTTCTTCATTCCTCCGTTCCCATTCCTGTTCTCGTCTACTTTTTAATGTTCCACTCATGGGCTGCCTGCCTGGATGAGGAGGCAATGAGAATTCCACTTTAATATCTTCATGTAAAAATTTTAGGTGACAAGCAAAGAATGTACAGTCTGGCAGGGAAGATACCTAATGAGAGACAGGTGCTCTAATTAAAGTGAGCACACACTGTTATGGTGCATATAGGAGGAAGCTCACCTTGAGAAAGTCTGAGAAGGTTTTCTCTATTAGAAGATATGTAAAGGAGCACAGAAGTATAATTTGAAAGATAAATAGGGGCTAAACCATAAAAAAATTTGAATGACATATTAAGGAATTCCATCTTTAATCTGAATTATGAGGAGCCACAGAATATTTTTAAGTGGCACATAAGGTTAATATCTTTGAAAGCTCTCTCTAGTAGCATTATAGAGGATGAATTGTAGACAGAAGATCTAATGGGACACAACTGAAGCAGAGCAGGCAACAAATTGCAAGGGCCCGAAAGTAGGGGCAATGAATTTGTATAAGAGGAGAGAAAGAACACAAACTATTTTAGGACAGACTCCATAGGACTTGGATTGGCTTAGATGAAGGGTGGGCAGATGAAATAGGGCTGGAAAGGAGTTAGGATGAGTCTCCCAGGCTTGAGAGACTGATGGAGAGTAGTGGTACTGGCCAAGAGGAGGAATATAAAAATAGAAACAAGTTAGTTTGGGGGTGTTTGGAAAAGAGATTCTGAGTTCAGTTTTGAGCACACTAGATTTGAGGTATCTATGGGGAGATTATAATAGGTGTCTAAACATGGAATAAAGGAGAAGAGCTTTTGTTTTTTCTTCTGACAATTGGTAACATTCAGTAACTTTTCAGTCCAGTGTATTTTTTCCATCATACTTGTATTGTCACAATTTTCTTGATCGATTTAGTCACTCATAGATATATTTCAGTCTCCTTTGAATTCATATTCTGTGATTTATTTTTGTATCATGACTATTTTCGATTAGAAATACACTTTACTGTAAAATATGCACTTAAGAATTTCTTTTGTTTGCATTATCGTTTGATATTTGAGTTCAAAACACTTTTTACATATACATTTTTTTTTTCCTCCATGCAGCTGTGCTACAAGCAGGTTGATCAGATAAGGAAACTGAGACTCAGAGGTGGCAGGCAAGCACTTGGCTTGTGCAGAGAGAGTTCACAAAAATAAAGCTGGAGAAGTGGGCCGGCTGTAGGTCTGCAGAGGAAACGTAACCAGAAGCGAGTGTCAGAGCTGCGATAAGAAGAAATAGTTTGCTGATATGGCAGAGCTGGAGGGGTCACTAGCCAGCATCAGAAACAGCAGAATATTGCCCTGGGCTGGGCTTCTCCCCGTGGGGGACAGTGTAGCACCTGGGTCCATTTCAAGGACCTCCAGGCATTCACATTTAATCCCACATGTTAATGGAACATCTATGTGATTGGCATAAGGTTAGGAACTGGGGATATAATAATTAAATAAGACGATTCTTCCCCTCCAGGGGCTGGGAGTTAAATCTGTATAAATAGTTTACTATATACAACTGTTAAGTTCTAAAATAGAGTGAAGAATCATATACCTTGGGAATAAGGGAAGAGAGAGTAATTCATATTGTCCAGAAGTTCAGTAAATGGAAAGTGAAGAAAGGAGTTACATTTGAACCAACTTGAGAAGGCTGGGGAGATGTCTACCAGATTGGAAAGGAAGGCAAAGGTGTTCTAAGTACCAGGAGAACAAGGGCAAAAGTTGGGAAGTAGAAGAGTGTACGGGGGTGGGTATATGTTGGGTCAAAGGGACTACCAAAGGTAGAAGCCCTCATGGAAGAGACCCACAAGGAAAGCTGGACATATTATCACCATTTTGTGGAAACTTTTCAAAGGCAGGGCCAGGGAAGATAGGTGAGGGAGGAACTCACAGACCACCTCTTTTGGTGGTAGAATCAGCAATTTGCTAGATTGCTGACACCTATGATCTAGATTGTTTAATGTTCTCTTAGGTCCACAGGTTCTAGGAGGTGTGAGAAGACTGGCCATGAGTGAAAAGTTTGGTAGAGAATACCCTCCCTTTCTCTTTACCTTGGAGCAAAGGGAAGGTTTCAAGCAAATAGTTTTCTACAGGTTGTTAGATCAGACACCACAAACTTGGTGTCATTTGGGACTCCCTGCAGCAAAGAGATCTATGAAAAATGGGGTAGAAATCAAATGTTTATCAACTGTGGGAGAGAGGGCTGCCTGAAAAAGACAGCACTCAAGTTCACCTTGAGATGTAAGTAGGATGAGCAGGTCCACCCAGCAGAGTAGATAGTCTGTGGAGGTCAATAAGATACGTGTTGAAGGAGCGTGTGAAGCTGGCCTCCAGTGAACAGAGCACTATGTCCAGAAAAGGCTCATGTCAGCAAGGCTATTTATAAAGTATTATATCTGATGTGTGGGTGGGGGAGGCTTCTGAGCATTGGGTAGTAAATGAGACCTTTTAGGGAGATTATTTGGATGGATGGAGAGCTGGGAGTCTTTGATTATATGTACATTTTCAACACCTGGGTTCTTATGAAGTAGAAGGAGTCTTCATTTTCATGATAAGCAGACCCATTTGATACACATCAGACTTTTCTTCACAATGGAAGGTTCTGGTAAGCATAGGAATGAGTTGAGGAGAAATGGCATGAAGCCTGCAGTCAGTAGCTGAAACCAGCAGGCATTTTATCATCCCTGTGCCATGTGCAATGGCTTTTCCCAAGTGTTTTTTTATCTGTGTTTGCTTCAACCTCAGAGGACAATCTGTTCAGTCACCAGAAGGGATACCTTCAAAGAGTTTTCTTGGATAAAGTCCACCCATGTGGTCAGCTGTGACCTCATCTTACTGTTCCAGGGGCCCTGGTTTGGGACTTGATATCTCAAGTTCCTGCTTGAATGGGAAGCAGAGAGGCCTTTCTTTTTAATACCTCTCATTTTGGAACACATCAGAAACCACCAGTTAGCTTGTTAAATGTTTTTCCAGATTTTTTTTTTTCACTCTTAAATAATTTAGCCCATTGCCCTGCTTATTGTCAAGAGTCATTAAAGACAGCCAGCCAACTGCTTATATTCTTTTCACAAGCAAACACAAACTGGGAGGTTTGGGGAAGTGCAGGGTGGGGAGAGGGGGGCTTTTCACTTTGCTGGCACGAAATTTAGAACTGTAGAGAAAGAAGAATAGAAAATACTGGTTCAGATTTTCCTAAACTAAATCGCGAACTTGATGTTTCTACCAGCGACCATAATGCCCATCTCCTGGAAATAGTCACCTTTCTCTTTCTTAGCTGTCTCTTCAAATTTGACACTGTTCTGAGAGGGCTCCACATTTCCCCATGTTATTTATTCTCGAAAGCAAGGTTCCCAGGCTGACTCCTACAACTCCCTGGAGAAGAAGCCATGGCCAGGGCATCTTTCTCCTGCCAGCTGTGGATGCCAATCCCAAGCCCTCCTCTACTCACATCCTTCCCCAGTAACTCAATGGCTTGTGCAGATTGTTTGAATAGCAGCTGAGGTGATAGACGGGAAGGGTGTGAAGGGGTTGGGGGCAGGTCTCTTGTTAGGGCCCCAGAGAATGAGGCTGTGTATGGGACCAGACCTCCTTCCAGAACAGGCCGCTGCTGCCAGAAACAACTCATTCCCTCAAGAGCCTCTGACTCATGTCTCTAATAGGACTATTATGGTTTCCTGGCTGCAAAGTGGTCCTTTCGAAATGCAGGGGTTTTTTTTCTTTTTGACATTTGAATTCTGAGTTATGTGTGTAGATTAATTCCCCTCTTTCATGCTCTCACAGTGCTTTTTGAAGCTCTCTTCACAATATCCCTTTGCCTGACTAGATTTTAAACTTTACGTATGCAAGGACTGGTGTCTACTCTATATGCTACTGTATGTCCAGTAGCTGGGATAGTAAATGGAGCATTGAGGCACATAATGATTGTTTGTTGAATGAGTGAATGAAAAAATATGTTTTGCCTATGCAGCCATACCAAGGAAGAAAAGATTTTAAGAAGCATCAGACCCCCCCCCACCCCCAAAGCAATAGCAGGGGGACAACTGAGAAACATGTCCCAGAATTTCACTAGGCTTTTCTTTGGGACACAATTCACAAAGTATGGTCATCTGGTTTCTATGCTATAGTAGAATAGGAGTAGATTGGAGTAGGGAGGTAAGGTACTGCTAGAGAGAGGTGACCCTAACAGAAAAAGAGGGAACAGACTATAAGAGACAGGCCAAATTTTAGCAAAGTGGAGGAGTGTGAGGCTACTGATTGAAGGGGCCTCTCACCCTACAAACATCACAGGCACTGAGATCATCTCTCTATTTCACTAAAATGTAATAATTGTACTGGCAGTGGCGATGTTCAGTTATCTGGGAAGCTTACTTATGTCAGCTGGTTTATTTCCAAATGGTGCTGGGCCCCTTAGGTATTAGCATGTTTTGGAATGCTGATTTTATTTCTTCAAATCCTTTAGAAAATCTACCACTTTTCTTTGACAAGGGTAACAATAATTGTATCCTATTCAGTTTCTACTTCACAAAATATAGGACAGGATGTTCCTCAATGGCCATAGGTTGGCCAGCCTTGTGAGGAGGAAAATCTTCTAACTCATAGAGTCTTTATGCACAGCTATATTGGAAATTTCCTTCAATCAGAAACAAAAAAGAAAAAGTTGAGAGAAGAGAACAATGAAAAGAAGCTATGCTCAGGGTACAGAGATGCTAAGAATTACAGTTCCTTTGTGATGTCTTCTTTGATCCACTGGTTGTTTAAGAGAGTGATCTTTAATTTCCAGAAATTTGTGAATTTGCCAGTTTTCCTTCTGTTATTCATTTACTTCTAAATTCGTCCTGTTGTGGTCAGAGGAGATACTTTGTATGATATCTATCTTTGTATTTACTTACTTAGTATTGAGATATATTTGAGGTATAGTGTTTTATTAGTTTCAAGTGCACAACATGATGATTTGATATTTGTGTATATTGAGGAATGATCACCACAATAAGTCTAGTTATGAATTTTTTCTCTTGTGATGAGAACTTTTAAGATTGACTCTTTCAAATTTATAGTACAACATAGCCAATTTCAAATATACAATACAATACTATTAACTATAGACATCATGCTGTACATTATATCCTCAGGACTTATTTATTTTGTAACTGGAAATTTGTAGCTTTTGACCACCTTCAACCATTTTGTCCACCCCTCTACCCTCTGCCTCTGGCAACCACCTATCAGTTCTCTATGAGTAGTGTTGTTTTGTTTTGTTTTGTTTCCACATATAAAGATCATATAGTATTTGTTTTTCTCTTATGACTTATTTCACTTAGCATAACACCCTCAGGATACACCCATGTTGTCACAAATGAAAAGATTCCCTTCTTTTTTATGGCTGAATAATATTCCATGATATATATACGTTTTATTTATCTATTTATCCACTGCTGGACACTTAGGTTGCTTCCATGTCTTGGCTGTTATAAATGATGCAATAAACATGGGGGTGAAGACATCTATTCCAGCTGGTGTTTTTATTTCCTTCAGATAAATACCCAGAAGTGGAATTGCTGGACTGTATGGTAGTTCTATTTTTAATTTTTGAGGAACCTCCATACTATTTTCCAAAGTGGCTGCACTTATTTATATTCCTATCCTTTGTCCTAAGTTTTAGTAATTTGTGTATTTTAATGAATTTTTCATTTCATCTGTTTTGTCAAATTTATGGGATCCAAATTGTTTGTAATATTTCCTTATTAGATTTTTAATGGCTGTAATGTCTCTAACTAGAGATTTATCTATTTTACTCTTTCAAAGAGACAGACTTTAGGGCCACCTGGGTGGCTCAGTCAGCGGTGTCTGACTCTTGATTTCAGCTCGGGTCACAATCTCAGGGTGTTGAGATTGAGTCCCGCCTTGGACTCTGCCCTGAGCATGGAACCTGCTTAGGATTCTTTCTCTGCCCTTCCACCTGCTTCTCTCTCCCAAACAAACAAGCAAACAAACAAAAAATAAAGAAACAGACTTTGTTTTTATTGATTTCTCCCTGTTATTTTTCTATTGGCAGTATCACTAATTTCTGCTTTTAACTTTAATATTTCTTTCCTTATACTTTGGATTGAATTTGTTCTTTTCTTGGCTTAAAGTTAAAGCTTTGCTCATCAACTTTACAGGTTTCTTAAAAAAGTAATTAAACAATATTGTTTGAATTATCTTGTAAGACTGTTTTATCTTCAACAAATTCTGTGGTATTATTTTTTCATTTTCATTCAGTTAAAAATATTTTCTAGTTTCTTTTGAGATTTATTCTTTTATCCATGGGTTTAGAAATGTACTGTTAATTCCAAACATTTGGGTATTTTTCATATATCTTTGTTTATTGGCTTCTAATTATTTCCCTTATGGTCACAGATATTACTCTCTATGATCTTAGTACTTTTCATTTTATTGAGATTTATTGTATAGCATAGTATATGGTGTTTCTTTATAAACATTCCACATGGTCTGAGAAGAGTACATATTCTGAAATTGTTGGGTATAGTGTTCTATAAATATTAGGTCAAGTTGGTTTGTAGTGTTTTAAGCTCTGGTATATCCTTAATGACTTTCGTTTAATTGTTCAATCAATATTTATGTTTTTATCTGAAACAACAACAAAAAAGCATTTATCTGGTTGCTTAGAGCACTCTAAATAGATTTGGAACACATCACTAATCCTTTTTACATTGATTTTTACCATTTCAGATTCCTGAACTCTGAACTGTTTTGATCCCTTGCTTACTGGGCTAGATTTCATCATTATGTAGGGTTTTGGAAGATATATTTTTTAAATTTTAATTCTTTCTTTAAATTCAACTTAGTTAACATATAGTGTATTATTAGTTTCAGGGGTAGAATTTCGTGATTCATCAGTTAGATATAACACCCAGTGCTCATTACATTAAGTGCCCTCCTTAGTGTCCATCACCCAGTTACCTCATCCCCCCACCCACCACCCATCCAGCAACCCTCAATTTGTTTCCTAGAGTTCAGCATTTTAAAGAAGCCTAAGATTTTACATGGTTGAAAATTTCTATCTTTGTTTATGCTTGTCTGAGTATATCTGTGGACTTACTGTTCAGAACTTGGTACACATTATTCCAATGTCTTCTGGAATTAAATTTTCTAGGTACAAGTCTTGGGTCATCCTGAATTTTTGCCCTTATTTATGACATTTTTTCCTGTCCAGAAGTCTTCCTTTATTTATTTTTTAATTTACATAGTTTATTATGAAATGTGGTACACACATACCTTTATTCCTAAAGTTTAGTAGTTGAACCAAACTATGTCATGATGTCATGTATCAATTTTACCTGGTATGTAGTGTGCCCTTGCAAGTTGACAGATTCTGATCTTTCTTCATTTGAGGGGAATTTTATATGATTATACATCTCTGAATACATTTTCCCCACTATTGTTTTTTTTTCTTCAAGGACACAAATATATTTAGGATGAATTGTCTTTGTCCTCTCTGTCTAGCATATTGTCTTCATTCATTTCATTTCTTTTGTTTTTCTTATATATTCACTCTTTTTCTCTTAAGACGTTCCTTCATACCATTAATGTAAAATTCAGGCATATCTATTTCATCCTTTGCTGGACCTTGGTTACTTATCTGATATAAATGGGAGGGTTTTGGGGTACTTTTAATATGCTTTTATCATTCTGCATCCCCTTTTCCATGCCATGTTGTTATAGCATCTTGTCTTTGTACTCTTATTTTACTGAAGTGATATTCTTGTTAAATTCTTCTATAGTACACACTCTAAGAGAATCTGCTTCTGTTTCTTGAGTTCTATTCCACTTTTAGTAATTCACTTGTCTTTTGCATATATTCCTTTATCTTCTTTTTGTTGTATCTCTATACAGCTTCTATTTAATTTCTTTTAATCTTGCTTATGCCTGGGAAGCTTTTGTCCAAACCTCTATTTTCTATATTATAGCATGAGACTTGACACATATTCTCTTTATAGCAGATGCTTGTAATACCCCACCCCATATCACCTTTGCTCACCTGAGTATACCTGTAGCTGCAGACAGTTCCTGGCACGCTGACAGCTTCCCTTCTCAAGCACCTGCATTTCTCTTTACTGCCGAAGGCCTTCTTTGATAATATGGGAGTTTGCTTGATTGTATACAAGCACACTTCAGAAGTGTGGGTGGAATTTTGCTTCTGGGGGAAACTTTTAACTGATAGGGGATAGGAGTCAGTGGATAAATGGTCATCGGAGAGTATCCACCACAGAAAATACACTGAACAAGTGGACACGATAACTCAGCCGTTAGAGATCAGCCAGTCTGTCCTCAGCCACCATGCTGCTTACACAGTGGGCCCATGAAAAGTGTGGCAGTTGTGTCCTGGATAGATACTCTGTATGGGTCCAACTGTTGTTGTGCTCTCTCTCACTTAGGCTGATCTAGTAATTGCCATTGCTCAATGTCCAACATGTTAGCATAGGAAATATTGTTGAGCACTTGATCTGACAGTACCATTCAAGGATACTAACCAGCTCATTGGTGGCAAGTTGATTCCACTGGACCCCTTCTACCATAGGGGGAAAGTAATTCTTTCTACTTGAGATTGATAAGTTTGCCATCTCTGTCCACAATGTCTTGGCTAGCACCTAACTGAAAATAGAATTTCTGGATTACTGATGTAAGATCCTGCCTAATGTTGCCTTGGATCAAACATTTACTTTACCATAAGAAAGTGTGACAGTGGGCAATGACCATGGAATCCATTTGTCCTACCATATATTACATCTCCTAGAAGCTGCCAGCATGATAAAAAGTTGGAATGTCCTCTTAAAAGACACAGACAAGGCTCCAGCTTGGAGAATAATACTTTTAAGGGTCAAAGTATGTTACGTGGTGCTTTGTTCCCAGTAGACTATCATGTGGTGCTTTGTCTTTGGTAGCTAAAATACAAGGGTGGAACCGAGGGGTGGAAGTTGAACCGACTGCCCTCACTCTCTCCATCACTGTCCCAATTAGGGAGTTTTTATTTCCTATTCCTACAACTTTAGGGTCTACAGAGTTAAAGGTCCTGGTTTCCAAGGAGGTAACGCTTCTACCAGGGGACACAATTAGGGTTCCACTGAATCTAAAGTCATGACTGTTGCTCTCACATCAATAGACTATATAAGGCTAAAAAAAGAGTTAGTATACTGGTGGTGGTAGTCAATACTGACAATCATGAGACTCTAATGTTTTTGTTGTAACAGTGGGCGTGACCTGAAATCAGTAGATCTATCAAGGAGCCTCTGAACATTCTGTGCCTGAAGGAAGGGCAGTTTCAGCAACTAAGGATTGGACAAGGTCAAGGATATCAGGGATTCAAACATCTCAAAGATCTGCATTTGTCTCAAGGAAAAGCAACCTAAGATGGCAAAAGTTCTGACTGAGTGTGAGATCCAACTAGAATGGATGCAAGGAGAAGGAGAAAATAAAATAAGTTGCTTTGGGTCTAGCTGAGGCCAAAGGGACTTCAGGTTTCCCCATTAACTGTCTTAGCTGTAGCAGCAGGGACTCTAGCTTTTACCCTTAAGCATCATTAAGAGAGTAGAATTGGGTAGGGGGCATGAGCAGATCTGGGAACTACTAAGAGTGACTATGGCAGATGCTGCTAATAGCATTTCCTATATCCCTTTGACCCACCAGAGTTCACCTGCTACCGTGAGGGGGCAGTGGATACCCTTAATGCCCTATTCTTCTTGTCCTTCAGTGGGACAATTCTGAGGTGCATTCAACAGGATTTCTCAGGAGGTCCCAAAATATTAAGCCTCAGTTACCTATAGCAGTAACCTATCAATACCATTGCTCCTCCAGACTGGCTACCTGAAGATGGGGAAGCTGGAGCATTCATCCGCCCCACTGTACCTTGTGCTAAATTGGCTGAAGGTTGCCCTTGGGGGCATGAAAGTCCTGCTCCCACAGACTGCACTAGCCTGTCCTACAAAGGCCCTGGGCAGAATGCAGAAAGACTCAAATGCAGGAAGACTATGTAGTAGGCATGAGGAGGGGTACCACCAGGGCAAGGCGAATCTGAGCCCTTCAGAGCTGTCTGCAGCTACAGGTGAAATCAGAGGTGGGCCAAGGGTGGGATTCTCACATCAGAGCCATCTGCTACACATGCCTCCTTCCTGCCTCCTGCCTGTCACTACTTCCAATCTCTCTTCTTCCTTCACATCTCAGTGTAATCTGTTCAGAAGAATAGCCCTCATCATCAAGCATGTATGTTGGTGGGAGTGTAAGTTGGTATAGCCACTATGGAAAATGGGATGGAGGTTCCTAAAAAAAATTAAAAATAGAACTACCATGTGATCCAGCAATCCTACTTCTGGGTATATATCTGAAGGAAACAAAATCACTATTCTGAAAAGATATCTGCACCCCCATGTTCACTGCAGCATTATTTACAATAGTGAAGACATGGAAACAACCTAAGTGTCTACTGAAAGATGACTAGATAAAGAAAATGTGGTATATGTATGCAATGAAATATTTTTCAGCCATAAAAAAGAATCCCAGGATATTCTGCCATTTGTGACAACATGGATGGACCCTGAGGGTTTTCAGGCACAGGGCCAGGGAAACGTTTTTCTTGTGAAATAATTTCTGCCCTTACAATTTTGGCTCCTTGTAGCTCTGATGCTGAGTGAAATAAGCCAGACAAAGACAAATACTAGATTCACTTACATGTAGAATCTGCAAAAAACCGGACTCAGAGATACTGAGAACAGATTGATGGTTGTCAGAGGTGGGGAGTTGGGGGTAAGAGAACGGAGCAAAGGCGGTCAAAAGGTACAAACTTCCAGTCGTAAGATTAATTAATTCTGGGGATGTAAGGTATGGCATGCTGACTATAGTTAATAATGCTGTATTGTTTATTTGAACATGGCTGAGAAAGTACATCTTAAAAGTTCCCCTCACAAGAGAAAAAATTGGAACCATGTGAGGTGATAGATTTTAACTAAGCTTATTGTGATAATCATTTTACTGCATACACATGTATTGAATCATTATGTTACACACCTTAAACTTAGAGATAATGTTATATGTCAATTACATCTCAATAAAACTGGGAAAACATAGAAAAGAAGGGAAAGGTCATCTGATGCTCTACTGACTCAGTTTACCCAGGTAGCAGCAGCAGGTACTGTAATTTGGATTATGTCCCTGATTACAAGGTCACAGGTGAAAAACCCCTCCCACACTGATATCCTGAAAGAAAGACATTTATCTCCAGCTCAAAGAAGCTGGAGTTGGTTCCATGGTGTGGAATGAAAAACATTGACCAATAGAAAGAACTCCATGATGATGGACAAATGACATTTTGCTGTAGGATATTTGGTTGAATGTTATTACAAGAAATTCAGACCAGATAAACTGAAACAATAACTATGAACTTCAAGATAATCAGTGTAGAGCCAAGTACTGAGTTCTACATGAAACATTCAAAATAGGAATTTTGTGTCTTTCTACTAAGAGTCTAAAAACTCAAAGGTGGCCTGATCACTGTATGCAGAAAGGAGGTTTTTAGGCACAGGGCCAGGGAAACGTTTTTCTTGTGAAATAATTTCTGCCCTTACAATTTTGGCTCCTTGTAGCTCTGATCAATTGTTTCATTTTTCTGTATGTGTCAGGTATACCACACAAAAAGTAAAATGCAGCAAAACAAATCAAAGTAGAATGGCTCTCCTTCATGTGCAACTCTTACTTTCTGGGGCATTATGACTGGTTGCCTATGAGCTCAGGGTTCCAGAGAGCAACAAAAAGTGGATTTTATTAACGCTGCTTATAAATCTGTTAAAAAAATAAAATTCAACCAAGTAAATCTGACAATCTAATTGGTTTTATTAAGTGATTCACGCACCAGGGCAGCATCCCATCTAGCCAGTAGAGGGGAGCTAAATGAAAGAAAGGTTTTTAAAGGCAGAGAGGGGGCATAACAAAAAGAAGAAAGAAATTTCTTAGCAAGGAATGCAGTGTTTAGGCAAGGTTGCCCTCCTACGGGGAATGGAAGGGGTCTATCAGTACATTGTCTAGTATTGACCAGGAAATTCCATGCTGACTGGTTAAAGGTTACATTCCTAGGGTATTGAAACTGGAGATGAGTTAGGTATTAAGTCTTGGTTTACTGACTTGTGGGCCTTAAGCTAAGTGACATCATTTTGGGTGTGAGGTTTTCTTTTTAACAATTCCCTCTTTTTTTTTTTTTTTTTTTTAGAACAGTTCCTTCCTTTTGATCTGACCCTTAGCTTAACTCAGAGATGTGATCAAAATTTAAGACTCTGGCTCCACTCTCAGCTAGCACTCTGTGGTTCTGGAAGCCTTCGCTGATCCTTTGCATGGCATTCACAAGTCATGAGGTTTTTGCTTTACCTCTGTAATATTCATAGGTTACGACTTTAGGTTCACATTCTTTAAGTTGGTCATCCTCTGTGTTCCTTTTCTTTTTTTTTTTTAAAGATTTTATTCATTTATTTGACAGAGAGATAGCGAGAGCAGGAACACAAGCAGGGGGAGTGGGAGAGGGAGAAGCAGGCTTCCTGCCGAGCTGGGAGCCCAGTGTGGGACTCGATCCCAGGACCCTGGGATCATGACCTGAGCCGAAGGCAGACGCTTAACGACTGAGCCACTCAGGCGCCCATCTGTGTTCCTTTTCTGATGTTCCAGTTGTCATTTGCTTGGTGGTTAGCAGCTGGGAACATGTATTTAAAGCTTTTGCCATGGAGATTATTTATAATGACTATAAGGAAGAGAACTCTCCATGTTTGGAGTACACTTTGAAACCGTGGTTCCCAACACCCAAACCAAACAAAATCACATAAGAGTCACCTTTTTAAGCCAAATGACTTGTTTTGCACTTTTATGGAATTGAGTTTGACTTTCTCGACCGGCGTTAATCCAGGTACAGCAGGTGGTTTTGGCCACAGCACAACACCTCCTTGCTCAGCTCACAGATAACGAAGAGCTGTTTATTATCAAGAACAACTTTGGCCAGAGAGGCTATTCCTGTTGTGCAACTATTCCTTTAGCAGCAGGTTCTGTAATAACTTTAAGAATTAAGGAGAGGTTCTTGATCACAGCCTTATTTACATTTACCCCTAGCCAGGGAAGTTAGGGATCTGCCAAAAGGAATAAATCCTGAATCATGAAGGCTTCCTGGAACATCCTTTTTAACCTGACGATGTGAATTCAGAGGAGTCAACCAATGAGATGTGTTATTTTGCTTGTGAAAAGTTAGGGGCACAGTTAGATTTTTTTTCCCCTGGGCTGAAATAAAATGTTCTAAATTCCAGAGGTTACTCCCCCACACACCCTTAGCAATGGCTTGGGAGATGAAGATGAGGCATTATCTTTCTAGGCCAATGCCAGAGTAAAGAAAAGGAGAAGAAAGAGAAAGGGTTTCATGTTCAGTTAAACTATGAAGTCTTGATCTGTCGCCTTGGGCAGAAATAGTCTGCCTCAATTTCAGCTACTTCTCTTCCTCATCAGTTTGATTCAGGTCTCTGCATAGGATCAGGTGCTACGTGGAGCCTTCTTTAGCTATGTGATGTGAAGCCAGGGCTTGATACCTTCTAGCTCCGTAGCAGTGTCAGTGGTCGGCAGAACTTGGTAAGTTCCTTTTCAATGGGGCTTGAGAGCTGGTTTTCTCTGATGACGTTTCTGAAATACCTAAATCACCAGGCTCTAAACTGTTGATCAACAGAATCCTTTGAATTGGAACCCAGGAAGACTTGTTTCACCTTCTGATCACAGGCTTGAGCAGAAGGCATTAGAGACTGAGAGTAGCATGAGACAACAAGGGATCAAGAAGTTCACAAGATTGCGTTAAGACTTGTATGGTTTACTCAGTGAAGTGGGTGCCTTGGTCACTGGAGATTACAGAAGATATATCCCAAGTGGGAAATGCATTTTTTTTTTTTTAAAAGATTTATGTATTTGAGAGAGAAAGAGTGTGAGCAGGGGGAGGGACAGAGGGAGAAAGAATCCTCAAGCAAACTCCCTGACTCATGGAGCCTGACTTGGAGCTTGATCCCAGGACCCCGAGATCATGACCTGGGTGGCTCAGTCAGTTGAGCATCTCAGGTGTCCCTGGGAAACACATTTTTTAACAGTTTTCTTTTCTTTTTTTCCTTTTTTCTTTTTCCCACTGTGAGAGCAACAGGAAAGACTTCAACCCATCCAGAAAATACACACACAGTAACAAGAACATATCGATTAACACATCCGAAGTGGCAGATATAAGAATGAAGTTCAGCGGTAGGTGTTCAGGTGTTCAAAGGGTCCAGAGGGAGAAGGTCTGAGGCCTCTGGAGACCAAAACAGTTTTTCCAGGATGATGGACCTGACAAATTAGACATTGCTGGTAGACGGTTTTATCAATTTTATAGAATTTTCCCCACTAATGTCTACTTATAATTTGAGTCATCTGAACTGCAGTGTGGTGGGTAAGGAATGCAAAAACCAAAAAATGGGGTTTGTCAGGGAACTGGGAAGAACAAAGCGGCTGTCCTGGTTTTCTCATAGCCCTGAATTTCATTTAACTTACAGCCAGTTTACCACCTTAATTTTCCTGATTTAGGAGCAGACTATTGCCATGTTATAAGGACATGAAGAGAGCAATAGTCTGGCAATGTGGGGCCATGTTTTGCAGAAGCAGAATGGACTTCATCTGCATGAGTCACAATCTTTATAGAATCTGTTGTTGCTACCTTGTGCAGAAGTCAGGTGGATCACGTATTAAAAGTTTTCAAGGACTTTTTTTTCCACAAACCTATAACTTTCTTTTTAAAGTTAGATTTTGTCTTAAGTTTTCCTTTTTTTATTTTATTTTATTTGTTTTTAAAATTTTTATTTTTAAGTAATTTCTACGCCCCATGTGGGGCTCAAACTTACAACCCAGAGATCATGAGTCCCATGTTCCACTGACTGAGCCAGCCAAGCGCCCCTTAAGTTTTCTCTTTTTAAATAACCAGTCTTACTTTAAGACAAAGTTACTTTCTTTTTCCTCAACAAAAATGTTTTCTCTTTTCATGCTTTTCCTTACCAAAACATACATCCTACTTTCCTGGCATATAAAATTATTTCCCTCATTATTTCCAGTAGTCTTACTTATATTAATTAGAAGTTGTAACTCTCAGACCTTTAATTTCCAGTGAACGCTTTTCAGTAAGCCATTGTGAACTTTACACCAGTATTCTTTAGATTTGCAAATTTATGAATATATTTCATAATTTTTAGAAGAATATGCTTTTTTCAGTTTTCCAGTGTAGCATAGCACATCGAAATATCTTTTAGTTTCTTTGTAATAAGAAGCCAAAAGTAGATAAACCTAAATGCACTAATTAATGTTTTAGTATTTTTATCTTATTTGGAAATCATCTAGATATTTAAAGAATTTAACCTATCATTTAACCTCATTCAGTAAAACTTTAAGGTCTTAGGTTACCCAAAAAGATTTGGGAAAGTTACTTAAGTAGACATTGCTGAAAAGTTCATTTATAAACTTATCTTGCTTTTATTTAATTCACTTGTTTTCAGTAATTATGTTTAGATTACCTACAAAACTTCATTAAACATTGGACAACTTATTGCAAGCTATTATTTTTTCGGTGGTAAATCTTATAAGAGATCACATGAACTTATTTGGTTAGGAAATTCAGGTAGAATAAAAGTTTTATATTTAATACTGATAACCCTAAAGACATGTCTGTTTTAATTAAACCATAAACCTTAAACTAGCTTTTATATCGAATATTTTCCCAGATCACATGAACTTGAAAAAAATTTGGGTTAGTTTCTATCTTTTTGAGGATTTTATTTTCTTAAAGATTTTATTTACTTGCAAGAGAGAGGAGAGAGAGAGAGAGAGAGAGAGAGAGAGGGTGCGAGAACAAGGCACGCTCCTGCAAGTGGGGGGTAAGGGCAGAGGAAGAAGCAGACTCCCCACTGAGCAGGGAGCCCAACCGGGTTCTTGATCCCAGGACCCTGAGGTCATGACCTGAGCCTAAGGCAGATGCTCAACCTACTGAGCCACCCCGGCACCCCTTTTCAAGTACTTTTTTTTTTTTTTAAATTAACATATAATGTACTATTTGTTTCAGGGGTCAAGTACTTTAAATTGCCCGGTCCTTACAAATGCTTGTCTTTAAACCCACTAAATAGAGAGCTCTTTCACAAATTAATTTTAGCAATACCCTCCAGAGGTAGAGCAGTAACTCACATTTATAACATATACACAAACACACAGATGCAAAAATCTTACAGTTACTAATATTTGTGGAGAAGATTCTTAAGGGAACTCTGCTCAAGTTTGGGAACAAGTGCCCCTTTAGCAGTTTCTATTTGAAAAAGGCCTCTTTCCCTTTTTTCTTTTGGTCTCAGGTGATTGTGGGCTGTGTTTACATTTCAAAGACATGATAAGAGGTTTAGCTTTAAGGAACAATGAGAGAGTATAAGTTTCTGTAAGGAGGTTTCCTAAGGCCAATAATTTACTAACCTTTTGAGAGGAACTAGGGAAGTTTGGGGATTGGCAAGAAAGATGGATTTTGAATTGCCACTAGAACTGATTTTTGTTTTACAAAAGATTTGTAAGATAAGGATAGTTGCTCTCATTTCCTCCAAGAATTGGGTTGTAACTTAAATGACATCAAAGGTTGATCTACCAATCCTACTGCATCATCCTCAATTTGTTTCTTTCCCTCTGGGGACATAGTTTTAATTTTAAATATTTTTGGCAGTCTCGAATAACCTCCCTCCACCCCTTTGGGTGTAAGACAGGTCCCCAAAGAGGGTGCAGAGGATATTACCTTCCCCAAATCCAGAGTCACTCCCAAAGACAGCCAAAAGAGAGAACCAACAACCAGGGTTGTCCCTGGCAGGCAGAAAGCCAAGGCCAGTTATGCAAAATGAGACAAGCAAGAAAGCGTGGCTGTCTCTGGGAGAGAAAGTGATGCAGGCTGGCTGGGTCTGAGGACCCAGAGGGGTTCTGCAGGACCAGTCAAAAGGGTCCTTGGTTTTGAGAGGGATAGAAATCAAACTCAGGCAGAGAGGAAGTGAAGCAGGGTTTACTGAATAGTGTAAGTGATAGAGCATAGCAGACGGAGCGTCTGGGAGACTCACAAAGGGAAGGAGAGAGAGTCTTGTTTTTGCTTGGGGTCTGGGGGTTTATTGAGGATGGTGGTCTGGTATATGTATCCTCTCAGGCATCAAGGAACTGGTGAAAAAAGAACAAGTGCTCAGGTGTCCTTCACACGTCACTTACGCCCTGGAGCCAGGGGTCTTGGTGTCAGTGGTCTTGGGAAAGGGTACAAGATGCCTCTGCCTGGTCATTCCTTAGATGTTATCTATTGTCTTGGAAGACTCCAAAGAAATCATGAACTCCTTTACAAAGGAGTTACAAAGAAGATATATATTATCTGAACTATTAGCATGTGAAAAGCAAGGGTGCCCATCTGGGAGCCCCTCCTATGAAGGTAGATATGGGGTTGTCTGTAAGGCCATTGACTTGGAGGAATTTTGTTTACAGTTGTGTAGTCTCTTCAGAGTGGAAAAATAATTTAGATTAGAATAAGTACTCAGAGGAGGAAAGAGGGGAGCAGTAGGTGTTATGTCACTCTTACAGTCTTTTACGTTCCTCCCATGTCTTTAATTTTTCATTAGTCTTTTGCAATGAATCTTTCAATGCAACTATTTTGGAATCTTGAAACCTTTTGGAGGCGCTTGCTTGCCAATTAAAATAGGTATCCCATTCAGTTTAATTTGGGAACCCTTTCTTTCAAGTGCAATTCTTAAATGAATGATTTTATCTAATTGGAATATTTCCCATAATGGTCATTGTAATTTTAGCTTGTTTTTAGGAAAATTTTACCATTTTTATAGATAGTCACAGCTCCCTGCATCGGTTTTTAGACATGAGATAAGCAGGTGTTCCGGAAGGTTTCTTTAGAATTTAAGGATCCCATTAGCTAAGGCTTTATTTACACAAAACAAGTCAAGACAAACATGTGTATCCTCACACACCAGCAGTAACCAAAAGATGTCATTGTGGACAGGCCAAGAGAAGGCCGTGTGCACCCCCAGCAATTCCCAGCATAGACGAAGTCAGCAGACTCCATAAACAGAGACTGTGGATTGGAAATGGGGAAAGGACGAAAGCAGCAAATGCCAGGAAATGCGGAATACAGCTGGGAACTGGGGGAGGGATTCCAGTGTGGGACTGTGGACTGAACCAAGGGCTAGGGACAGGTGCTCCGTGAGAGCCTCCTGTCAGTCTACATTGACCGATTAACCCTGGCCTGGGAAGCCAATTAGGTTGGTAGCTTGAATGCAAAAAGAGCAGAGCTCAAACCAAGAGTCACTGACAGCCCGCAGAGATGGTGCAAAAGTGAACTCAGAAGGGTTTGCAAGGCATTATGTTTGTTTCTTATTGTCCCTGAGTGCTGGCAAAAGTTCACTTTGGATCCCAGTGCTGCCACAAAATCTGTTAAAAACCAAAATTCAATCAAGTAAATCTGAGGCTCTAGTTGGCTTTATTAAATGGTTCATGAATTAGGCAGCATCCCATCTAGCAAGTAGAGGGAGCTCCATTGAACTAAGCAAAAGAAAGGTCTTTAGAGGCAGAGAGAGGACATAACGAAGAGAAGGAACGAGTGTATTAACAAGGAATGCATTGCTTTGGCAAGGTTGCCCTCATAAGGGGAGTCAAAGGGGTCTATTAGTAAATTTTCTAATATTCACCAGGAAATTCCATGCTGATTGGTTAAAGCTAACATTCCTAGGAGGTTGAAACTGGAGTTAGGTTAGGTATGAAGTCTTGGTTTACTGACTTGGGGTCTTAACCTAAGTGACACCATTTTGGGCCTGTGGTTTCCTTTTTAATACAACCTTAAAGCTGGAAAACTAGAGTGTAATCTCATTTTACAGATGGAGAAATAGAGTCCTAGGGAGGTAAAGTGAGTTGCATAAGTCAATGCCACCCCCAGACAGAGTTAGTCACAAACTGTCCTACCTTCCCTTCTATTCTTCTAAGGGCCCATTCATCTTTCCCCCAAATCATTTACTCTCTCCTAAGAGGCCTGCATCCCTCCCTCCTCTTTCCCTATTAAGATGGTATTTAATCCTGAATTCTAAAGCCACCTCTGGGATTTACTCATTTTCCTTGCCTATCTCCTGTGACTACATAAGGAGTAGATGCTAATAATCTGTTTCTCTCCTGTTGATCTCTCTTTCATCACAGGCGTCTCAGCTGAGAACTCAGAAGGGTAGAAGGAAAATGATGTTTTTCTCTCCTGAAAGGCAGATCTAGATTAAAAAAAAACCCTGGGAGACCTCTACCCATCGTAGGTCTTTGTGCCTGTAGCTCCCACTTGAGGGGTTGTACTGATGAGCAGGTTGACAAAGGGATGGAATTTAAAATAGCCCTTTGTCTCCGGAGGGAGGGACATGTACCGTACTGTGCGGCAGGTTGTTTGCCTGGAAGTGACTTCCCTTTTGCAGGAAGTTTCTTTCCCTTGCTCCCTTCTTTCCTGAACTCCGGATTCTGTCACATTAGTTTTCCTCAGGGTCCTTTCAGTTTCTGCCTAATGAGACCGGTGGTAGCTGAGTGTGTGATTGACACTCGGTATGTACAGCTTGTATTCATCTTCCTGAGAAAGGGCATTGCACAATAAAGGATTGCCAAGGGCAACTGTGTTGGCATTTCTGGGAGCCCCACAGCATTCCCAGCAGCTCCGTTCCCGCCCCAGGGGAAGGAAACACCGCTGGTGACCAGTGGGTGGAGGGAGGCGGGGCTTGGAAAGTAATTAAAATATTCATATGCAGAGAGACCTTGAGTTCTTTGCTCATTGCCCATTAGACCTCTTTACTTTTCACCCACATACGGTTCTCCTGATTTCCAGGACACAAAGCCAAGTCTACGCTGGAGGGAAATACTTTTGGAGTACAATCAAATCAGTTGCAAATGAGTTACAACATCTCAATTGCTTTAATAGATCAAACAAAACTTCACTGTGTACTCCAGGCACCAGAACTGATCCCCCTCAATGGAGTTCCCCAGCTCAAAAACATGCAAATCTTTGGCCTGCCCATAGCGAGGTCCTAAGCAATGCCCTTGAGGGCTTAACCAGGACACGGTACCTTGGAAGAGAGCTCGCTGAGCATGCGGCTTGCCAGGATGGTGTAACTAGCAAGCTAGCTGGAACAGGCTCTCTTGCTTCAGGCCAGTGAATACTTATGTCAGGCCAGAAGTAAGGAAAATTGATTTTACTTACTTTGTACCCTGTGTATTGCCTGCGGAGAGGGTGGGTAAGTGAAGCAGTTTTGTGTGTGTGTGTGTGTGTGTGTGTTGGTAGCTCAGCTGGTAGTTCCAGCAAGGCTTGCTGCCCATACCCTCCCTCTTCCTCTGTTCCAGCTTCTCTCCCTGTTCTGTCTTCAGAACAGAACTCTGTGAGCTGCACATAAATGTGCATAGGATAGGCACACGCCTCTGTGTCTCAATTGGGTCCCTTTTAATTTAGCTGGGTGGTCCTTCAAATTCAAACTTCAAAAGCAGGTGGAGTGAATAGAGATTTATAGGATGATCTTTCAAATTGAAAAAAACAAACTCCATTTGATTGATAAAAGTGGTTTACTGATTGATACAAAATAAACTGTACACACTTAAAGTATGCAATGTGATAAGTCTAGACATATGTATATACCCGTGAACTCATCAGCATAATCAAGATAATGGGCATATTCATCACCTCCAAGAATTTCCTCTTGCCCCTTTGTAACCCACCCTTCTCCTCTCTTCCCGGCCCCCACTCACACCATTCCCACACACTAGGCAACCACAGATCTGCTTTCTTTCATATTAGATTTGTCTTCATCTTCTAGAAATTTATATAAATGGAATCACACATGTATACTCTTTTTTGTCTGGCTCCTTTTACTCTTATTATTTTGAGATTTATCAATGTTGACTGATTTTTTTTTTATGTCTGATCTTACATATTGGTTACTCTTAGAAAATCTCATTTTTAAAAAAAATTTTATTATTATTATTTTTTAAGATTTTATTTATTTATTTGACAGAGAGAGACACAGCGAGACACAAGCAGGGGGAGTGGGAGAGGGAGAAGCAGGCTTCCCGCCGAGCAGGGAGCCCGATGCGGGGCTCGATCCCAGGACCCTGGGACCATGACCCGAGCCGAAGGCAGACACTTAACGACTGAGCCACCCAGGCGCCACAGAAAATCTCATTTTTGACTGGATTCAGACTTAGAGGTAGAAGCTCCTAGAGTGGACAGCCTCCATCTCTTGGCAATCTGTTCCTGGTGTCTTTCTTTGGCTTTCTTCATTCTCTTGGCCAAAAGTTTAGCATATTTTGCAGCCTCTGATTTTTCTTAATATGTTATTTCTTCAGAGCAATATGCTGACGTTTGTGTCACATGATCGGTGAGTAACAAGATGTTGTATCTTGTGCACTTTGGTTCTAGGTTTCTTACTGTCTTTGTTCAGGGGCAAGAACCACATACTGGCGGGCATAATCTTCTTTAGAAAGATCGAAAAGTTTGCGGATTCTGCTAGCTCTTTTGGGTCCCAAGCAACAGGGCATGGTAATATCAGTGAGTCCAGGAATATTCTTCTCCTCCCCGCCCCGCTTTTTTTTTTTTTTTTTTTTTACAATAACCAAGTTGAGAACACTAAGATAGACATCCACAGTGCAACCTGGAACAGATTTGTGCTTTCTTTCTTCAGTCTTCCTTGGTCTGTAACAGGAATGCCGTGTAGCAGGCAGACACGGCCATGGGTCAAGACACCCTGCTTCATGGGGAAGCCTTCTTTGTCATTCCCACTACTGACTGGGACCACACTACCCTTCCATTCTTCACCCAGAGCATCAGTAGCAACTTCTGTGGTCATATGCTTCTCATAAATTTGCATTTATTGTCCCCTTCAATGAGTTTCTGGCAGCCAGTAGCTAGGAAAGAGATGTTCAGCTTCACCCTGAAGCAGCTGACCGCCTCTGAGGTGCCATGAAAAAGAGCTATGTCGAGTGAACTTTGTTAGTTTGTAACTTTCAAAAATTGGTCAATTTAAAAATTGTTAAATTTATTGACATAAAGTTAATCATACTAGTTCCTTATAATTCTTTTAATATTTGTAGAATTTAAGGTATAGTCACCTCTGTCATTTCTAATACTATTAATTTTTGTTTTCTTTGGTTTTTCCCCCTGATAATTCTGCTTAGAAGTTCTTCAATTTTATTGATATTCTCAAACAAGCAGCTTTTGGTTTCTTTGGTTTCTCTATTGTTTTTCTGGTTTCTGTTCATTGATTTTTGCTCAATATTTATTCCTTCCTTCCACTTTACTTTTTTTAAAAAAAACTTTATTTATTTGAGAGAGAGAGAATGAGAAAGAAAGAGCACATGAGAGGGGGGAGGGTCAGAGGGAGAAGCAGACTCCCTGCTGAGCAGGGAGAGCGATGCGGGATTCGATCCTGGGACTCCAGGATCATGACCTGAGCCTAAGGCAGTCACCCAACCAACTGAGCCACCCACCCACCCCTCCTTCTGCTTTACTTTTAACTCCTTGGTTTAATTTGCTTTTCTTTTTTAAAGTTCGTAAAGCGGAAGCTGAAGTCATTGATTTGAGAACTTTTTTCTTTCTAATATAGGTAGTTAATACTGTATGTTTATCTCTAAGGACTGCTGTAGCTGCATCCCACATGTTTTGATACTGTTTTTCTTCTTTTTCACTTTAAAATACTTCCTAATTTCTCTTTGAT
Organism: Mirounga leonina; assembly: GCF_011800145.1. Classification (NCBI taxonomy): domain Eukaryota; kingdom Metazoa; phylum Chordata; class Mammalia; order Carnivora; family Phocidae; genus Mirounga; species Mirounga leonina. The sequence continues at coordinate 2,168,839 of NW_023270871.1, read as the reverse complement.
TTCTTTTTTGACCCATAAGTTATTTAGAAGTTTATTACTCATACACCTTAAATATATATAATCTTGTGTCAATTATACCTAAATAAAACTGTCAAAAATGTGTATAACTTAGTTTCCAAATATTTGGGGATTTTCCAGGTATCTTGCTGTTATTGGTTTCAAATTTAATTCCATTGTGGTCAGAGAAGTTCTTTTTATGACATGAATCCTCTTAAATTGACACAGATTTGTTGTATTGCTCAGAATGTGGTTTATGTTCTGTGCGCAATTGAAAGGAATATGTATTCTGTTGTGTGGAATGTTCTAGAAATATCAGTTAGGTCAAGCTGATAGTGTTGTTCAAGATGTCTGTATCTTAACTGATGTTCTGTCTACTTTTCCTAGTGGAATTACTGAGAGATAGATATTACTGAGAGACAGAGATTGAAATCTGCAATTATAATTATAGATTTGAAAAATTTGTTCTAAAGTTCTGTCAAATTTTTGTTTCATGCATTTTTGAAGCTCTGTTATTAGATATATACATTTTTGGAATTGTTATGTCCTCCAGAAGAATTGACGGACTCCTTTATCATTATGTAATGAGCTTCTTTATCCCTGGCAAAATTCTTTATTCTAAAATCTGTGTGATATTAAAATAGTCACACTAGCTTTATTTTGATTAGTGTTAATATGGTATATCTTTCCCCATCTATATTAGTTTCCTATTGCTGCTATAACAAATGACTACAAACTTAGTGACTTTAAACAACAAAAATTTGTTATTTTATAGTTCTGGAGGTCAGAAGTCCAAAATTGGTCTCCTTGGGCTAAAGTCAAGGTGTCATCAGGGTTGGTTCCTTCTGGAGGCTCTAGAAAAGCATCTGTTTCCTTTCCTTTTCTAGTTTCTAGATGCCTTGGCTCTTGGCTTCTTCCTCCATCTTTATAGCCAACAGCATAGTGTCATTACATCCTCTTAATTATCTGTTTCTATCGTCACATGGCTTTCTCTGGTTCTGACCCTCCTGCCTCTCTCTTATAAGGACTCTCATGATTACAATAGGTCCATTTGAATAATTTCCTCATCTCAAGATCCTTAATGACATCCTTTTGCCATGTAAGGTAATATGTTCAGAGGTTCTCGGGATTAGGATGTGGATATCTTTCAGGGGACCATTATTTAGCCCACCATACCATTCTTTTCCTTTTAACCTGTTAGTTTCTTATATTTAAAGTAGGTTTATGGTAGGAAGCAAGTTCTTCTTTTAAAATCCTTTTAATTACATTGTTTAGGCTATTTATGTTTAATGTGACTATTGATAAAGGTGAATTTAAATCTTCCCTTTGCTTTGTGTTTGCTATTTGCCTCATCTGTTCTTTGTTCTCTTTTTCTTCTTTTGTGCCCTTAGTCTGCCATAATAAAATGCCACAGACTGGGTAGCTTAAAAACAATGGAAATTTACTTCCAATGGTTCCGGAGACTGGAAGTCTGAAATAGGGTACCTGCATGATTGGGTGAAAACACTCTTCTCAGTTGCAGACTTCTTGTCCTGTCCTGACCTGATAGAAGTAGATAGGGATATCTCAAAAGTCTCTTTTCTAAGGGCATCAGTCCCATTCATGAAGGCTCTGCCCTCATGATCTAATCACGTCTCAAAGGCCCCAACTTCCAATACCATCATCTTCGGTATTAGGATTTTGACATACGAATTTTGGAGGAATACATTCAGACCATAGAATGCCCTTCTTTTGGATTAAGTATTTTTGATGATTCCATTTCATCTCTGTTTTTGGATTGCTGTAACTCTGTTGTATTTTTTAGTGTTTGCTTTGTGGTTTATAGTAAACATCTTTAACTTATCACAATATATGCTCATGTGATATACCATTTCAAATACAATATTAGAACCTTATGGTATACTTTTATTTCTTCCTCTTGACCTCTGTGCTATATTATTTACATTCTATTTTTACATACATTATAAGCCTCAAAAAATTTTTTCTTTAAAGTCAATTATCATTCCAAGAGATTTAAAAAATAAGGAAAAACATCTGACTTTCATCTACATAGTTATACTTTCTGGTGCTCTTTATCTCCGTATGTATATCCAGATTTCTAGCTGATAAAATTTTCTATCTGCCTGAGTTACTTTATTTGATATTTCTTATAGTTACGGTCTGCTGGTAATGTCTTCTTTCAGCTTTTATATCTCTGAAAAAACAATTATTTCATATTTTTTTAAAAAAGATTTTATTTATTTTAAAGAGAAAGAGTGTGAGAGCAGGGGGAGGGGGAAAGGGAGAGGCAAAGAATCCCAAGCACACTCTGCTTTGAGGAGCCCAGCTGGGAGCTCAGTTCCACTATCCATGAGATCATGACCTGAGACAAAATCACAAGTCAGATGCTTAACCGACTGAGCCACCCAGGCACCCCAATTATTTCACATTTTTAAAAAAGATATTTTTGCTGGGTATAGAATTCCATTTCAGTACTTTGAATATGTGCTTTAGTCCCTTCTAACTTGCATTCTTTTCACTAGGAGTGTGCTATAATTATCTGGTAAATTACCTTTTTTTTTTTTTTGCATATTATAACCTTAATAATAGGCCACATAATGACCTCCCTACATGCTTTTAACATTTTCTCTTTATCATTGGAATCTCTTTATTAATGCAATCTCATTATGATGTACTTTAGTTTTCTTCATGTTTCTTATATTGGGATTTTGTTGAATTTCTTAGCACTGTGAATTTATAGTTTTCATTAAATTTCTGACCATTATTTCTATTATGATTATGATTTCCTCTTCCTACTTCAGGAACTCCAATTACCTATATAACAGGCCACTTGAAGTTGTCCTAGATCTCACTGATGCTCTTTTCATCTTTTTCTTCAGACTCTTTTCTGTTTTTCATTTTGAATACTTTCTATTATAATATCACTAAGCTTACTAATCTAACAGTATGATCCTTTTGGGTCTTGCTTTTAGATTTTGTTAGGCGGGACCAGAACAGCTCTTAGTCTAGGGCTAATTTTCCCCTATTACTAAGGTAAAACTTTTGAATATATGCTAATAGCCCTGAACTATGAGGTTTTCTTTTCTGGTTTGTGGAAACAGGAACTGTTTTTTGGTAATATATGACCTTTGGCTATTGGTCCTTCTAATCTCATTGGGTATCCCCACCACCTTGACCTCAGCAGGCCTCAGGTCATTTCCTGATATACAAATGTTGCTCAGCACTCAACTAAAGACTTATGCTGGGCTGTCTGCAGATCTTACGGGCTCTCATTAAGCCCTGTTCCTTCCAGTACTCTCCTATGCCAACTCTAGCTATTTTGGTCTCCTCAGACTCAGCTCTGTCTCTTCAACTCAGGGGTGATGCTAGCTCCAGCTAATTTTTTCTTCCTCTTCCACATCCTGGAAACTTCTCTACACAGTAAGGTGGGACAATTGTAGATTCATTTCATTTGTTTCTCCTCTTTTAGTGTTCATTGTGTTTCATTACCTGCTGTTCAATGTCTTAAAACAACTGTGTCATACATTTTGTCTAGCTTTTTAGTTGTTTCAGGTGGGAGAGTAATTTGGTTCATGATATTTCATTTCAGCTCACAGTAGAAGTTCTGCAACCCTTCACTTAATTGTTTTTTTAACTCAGTGTTTATTTAAGTAGGAACTCCACTATTATATTTTAAGTGTTTGTGTGTTTCCTTCATTAAGGGATTTGACAGAAAATTGGGTGGCTAGAACCTGAGAGCTAAAATAAAAGATATCATTTCCCAAAATGCAAATGAAGTGCCTCTGAAGTGAGAATGGAAGTCAATTGGAAATTAGAGTACTCTGGAGCGCCTGGGTGGCTCAGTCGTTGGGCGTCTGCCTTCGGCACAGGTCATGATCCCAGGGTCCTGGGATCGAGCTCCGCATCGGGCTCCCTGCTCAGCGGGAAGCCTGCTTCTCCCTCTCCCACTCCCCCTGCTTGTGTTCCCTCTCTGGCTGTGTCTCTCTCTGTCAAATAAATAAAATCTTAAAAAAAAAAAAAAGAAATTAGAGTACTCTTTATAAGAATTGATGTACTCATCTACATTTATCTACCTATTATGTAAATATTGAGAGACAATTATCCAATTCTCATGTTTCTGCATTTCTGACCTTTGTTTTGGACTATCTTCTCAAAGATTTTTATATAGCAAACAGCTTGGAAGATAGAGAATCTTCTAGAACAAAAGACAAGATTGTCTATAAACCTGGTATAAAAAAGATTTCTCCCACTAGAGCCAAGGTCAGACCTTTTGCTTTATTTCCTTTTTGACCATTATAAAAGATTCAGGTTCTATAAACTTCCCTGTAAAGCAACTCCCTGTGTGTGTGGGTGTCACTTGATCCTCTTCTCATTGCCTTGTGGGAATTTGGACTTGAGGAACTGGCACCAATATTCTGATGTTTATGCTGTTTGCTGTGCCATGAGTAGTAAAGTCTTTAGTCTCTGACCCAGGAATCTTGTATCTTCTGCCAGCATCCATGAAATTGTGTAAGGCTAGTTTGTTTGCTTGCAAGGAGGGTAACATACCTCCACACATACCAGATTTTTTACAGTTTGACAGTGATATAGAGCATGTTTACTTAAGCTAAAGGCAATTTGACTATGTTTTCTTATACCAACAAGATCCAAACTTCCAGAAAGTGTTAGACATGGAGGGATGAGGAAGATATGCGAGGATTCTGAATGAGTGGCAGCTATGGTATGACATTGTTCTGTGGCTCATAAGTAAGTAAAGCATTATTCAAACACCAAGTGGTGTTACTGTATTATACTTATTAAGGAATCTGAGGATATTTGACTTGGAGAAGGGAAGACTCGGCAGGGCAAGATAGCCATAATCAATTATGTGAAGAGCTTTGAAATGAAGGGTAGAAATATGTGGTGTGGACAGTTAGCAACATCTAATCCTCTTTCTAATCTTATGAGGGTGCTGCCCATATAATCAGATGTGACCTTCAATTAGTGGGAAAGGAACTGCTGCCAAAGACAAATCTCATGTGCATACCACCAATAGCCATTCTGTTTAGGATAAGAGAGGTAAAAATATACAAGTACAAAGGGGAGAATCTCCAACCTTGGGCATAGGGCCACAGTGGGCCTTCTAGGGGTTACTCCTGATGCCCTGTCCATATCCCCTCTGGCCTTATCACTGCAGTGCCAGACTTCTCACACCCTAAGGCTTTCTTTCAGTAGGTGAAAAGTGCCTGAGGCTTTGTTTCATCTCCTCTGCACAGCAGTCCGCAACCATGACTGATGAAAACTGGTGTATAAATCTTCAGCTTCCTCGCCTCTTGGGTTTGGTAACTTCAAAGCACATGTTCTAGCTGACTCTTTGTGTTCCCAAATGGTTTTATGCTCCAGTTATTTACAGCAGAAGGGGGCTTTATCATGCACTGTTTATTTGCTGCCTTCTTTTTCCTATCTCATCCCCCATTTCTTCTTCCATTGTTACTGGGATCACCTCCCCCACAAACTCCTTGTACATGACTCCTTTTATCAGGATCTGTAACCAAACTAAGCAGGTAAAGGGAAGAGGATATGGATACATTGAAAAAAAATCACATTTGATGTACTGTCCCACTAAAATCCGAACATCAAAAAGAAAGTTGATAATCCCCTCAGTGAGGCTCTGGACCTAAACTATAATGCAGTTATTGGCAAGAGGAATGGGTTTTTTTAAATGTCCCTTAGGACATGTCCCCTTTGAAGGAGAAAAATGCCCTTAAAGTCATGGTGCAATGCTTGCTCAGGAACATAAAACAGATGTCTTTAAAACCCTATCAGTGAGGCTGGGAGTCCAGAGGGCTTTGAGGGCTCCAGCCTTGTGCTTTATTTGCTGGCAAGATATTTTAAATTTGCCAGAGCTTTGGGGGTTGCCATAGTATTTGTAAACAAAACTCTGTGGTCAACAGACTCTGGGGTGGTACAACACTGCTAAGGGAAGTTTGGGGGAAGGCAGGGTACTCTTGCTGGGGAAGTCTTGAAAAATGTCATCTTAAAAAGGTCATAGAACACAAAGCAATGGAACTGGCCACCTTGCTGATTGGGACAGTCACACTGACTCAATTCCCTCCCTCCTTTCCTCTTCCAGCCTCTTCTCAACAGATGTTTCACTATTCTTCCATAAAGATGGGAAAGAAGTTAAAACCATGAGGAAATTTCCCAGGTGCCACAAATGGTGTGGCCAGAGGGATAACCTCCTCTTGAGTCTCTGAAAATTAGTCAAAAGTTCTGCTGAGTAGTTCAGAACTGCCTGCTCTTCTGTCTTCTCTAAAAGATATTAATTGTACACAGGGTGCCTGGGTGGCTCAGTCAGTTAAGGGTCCAATTCTTGGTTTTGGCTCAGGTCGTGATCTCATGGGTCATGAGATCCAGCCCCGAGTCCAACTCTTCACTCTGTGGGGAGTTTGAAGATTCTCTCCCTCTGCCCCTCCCCCCAGTCTCTCTCTCTTTTTCAAATGAATAAATATTTTTTTAAAAAGATATTAATTGCACAAACACTTATTGCACAATTACAAAATGCCGACCTCTGCACCAGATACTGAGGAATATAAAGATGATTAAGATACAGCTCCTGTCCTCAGGAAGTCACTCACCACTAGGGGACACTGTAGAGTGATGAACACAATGACAGCAGCACCAGTCATAGTGGTCAGCAGAGGAAGGACTGGGTAACTTGAGGGTGTGCTGTGTCTTCCTTGAAAGGCAGGATGGGCCAGTGATAACAGCATCTATTGAGCACTTGGTATGTGCCAGGTATCATTCTAAGTATATACATGTATTAACTAATACAAAACTGTACAAGTACTGTTATTATCCCCAGATAAGTAAACTGAGAAGTTAAGTAACATGCTTAAGGTCACATAGCTAAGCCAGAATTCAGTGCCCCAGGCTACAGTCTTAATGACTGCATCATGCTGCAAAAAACCATCTCTAGGGCTAAGAATATGAAAAATAGGTGTAGATTAGTGATCTTTAACACATTTTATGGGGCTCTGGTAGAGTATAGAGTCTTAGATTTGAGACTAAAATCCAGGATTTCCCAGTGACATTAGAGTCCTTAAGCAAAATGACCACAAAATTCCTATTTCAGGAAACTGTGCTTCTAGAACCTGTTTAGAAATTCCTCTTCTCTCGAAGATGGTGACTAGGGTTCAGGCAGGCTGCCAGAGGTTTATGCATTAAAATGCAAACAAGACAGGACCCTAAGAGTATAAAGAGCCATAATTTTCGTCCACAAGCCTTCCCAGAGCCAGATCATTGTCATTATCTTTTTTTTTTTTTTTTAAAGTAGGCTCCATGCCCAGTGTGGAACCCAACACAGGGCTTGAACTCACAACCCTTGAGATCAAGATCTGAGTTGAGATCAAGAGTCAGATACTCAACTGACTGAGTCACTCAGGTGCCCCTTATTATCTTGATCAAGATCATTATGGTGAAAATGGGGACTCTTGAGAGCTTTGGAACAGAAGAGTCCCAAATAGGACCTAGTGTGCTAGGGCTGGCCTGAGGCAGGGCCAGGAAGAAGCCATTTTGCAGAAGGAAAATGCCTAGAAAGAGTGAGTGTATATCTAATCCAGAATGAACTTTGTGACAATGGAGAGATTGGGTGGACCTGAGGCAAGAGGAGCCTTGGTAAGAGCAAAACAGAAATGACTGGGAAAATGGGCTTCTAGCACGTAGGTGGTGAGAACTATGACTTGGCTTACTTCAATTTCAACAAGAAGACCTGGGCCAGGGTGGGAAAGAGTTTTCTCCTTCAGGACCATGGGGGAGTTAAAGGAATGACCTCATCCTTTGCCAGAGGCATGGAAGTCAGGTGTGCAGCCCAGCAGGACAGTAGCCTGGAGGGTAGGGGTCTTGTGCCTGGCAGGAAGAAGGAAAACAGGGAGAGCCTGGATGGACCTGTTTAAATGTTTAAACTGAAGACAAGCTACTGAGTGATGTGCCACAGTGTTCAACTGTTCTCACCATGAAATTTCCTCAGCTATGTCAGAGTTCATTTGGGATCTTGAGCTGACAGTGTGTGCTGGACTTTAAAAGGCTAGATCCAGAGAGGAGAGGAAGAGGGGCAAATTGGGCTTCTACATGCTTGTTAACAGAGAATCCCTCCTCCCACCTTCCCTCCCTCCTTTCATTAAAAAAAAAAAAGTAAGAAATGCACATAATTTTAAAGGACACAGAGTAAGATTAGTTAGGAGAAAAGCAGCAAATTGTATAATGTGACTGCCTGGGGAGGGGCTTTGGGGGTCTGGCTCTAAAATACAGACTTTCAACCAATCCTGTTTATTTTGGCTACCTTGTTCAGCCCCTCTTTCTAGAGGTACCTGCTGCTAATTTCTAAAATTTTTGAGGATTTGTTGGCACAAATCAAATTGTTTCTCAGCTTTCTGGTTTAGGGAATACATTCATGTATTTTCTGTCTTCCAACATTTTGCTCTTAGTTCCTTCTCTCATGGACTACTGGCCTTTCAGATTTATGTCTTAAGAAAAAAGTAATCTTCTCCTAGCATTTTTAGGGGTGTTTTGGGAAGGGAAGAAAGTATGTAGCTGTATTCCTTCTGCAGATTTTGTCAGAAGTCACTTACCTCCATTTTTTAAATCTTTATTTGGTGACTGAAAAATCAACTGTAGAAGTCAATACAGGTGGGATGTAGGTTCAGTTGGGCGTCTTTATGGCTGGTCAGTCTGTCTATCAGTGTCTTATCCCATGACCAGGGACCCATTGTTTGTGTAAGTCACAATGCTTTTAGCTGATCTTGGTTTCAAAAGAGATTAAATCAGATGGGAGGTGGCAGTGCAGAAATCAGATCACCTCATCATCTTTTAGGGACAAATAGTGAATCCCTAGACTCTCTTGTACTTTGAAGCAAGCTTTTCCCTACTGATTTTCTGGATCCATACCTGAAGATTTGTATCATCAAAGGGACAAGCCATGGAATCTCCAGGATGTAGAAGAGCAGGAGTGAAGCTATCCATTGGATAGATGCCTCCAGCTGAGGGCAGAGGCCCAAAAAGAACCTCCCTTCCCACACTGTTAACCAATTCTCTGTTATCACGAAGGAAAAGCCAATGAGAGGTGACAAGAAAGGAGAAGTTTTGCTTCAATGTATTGGAGAGAGCAGAAATTCTCATCTGTGTGCTGATAGGAACTTAGGGAAAGGAAGAAAATGCCCTTACCCTTCACATTTTCTGTAACTGATGGCTCCTTGCTTGGGGACACAAATATACATGAGCAAGGACTACATCATGTGCCCTGAGGGGTCTTAGTCCATCATGGACTCTGGGTGGCTAGTCTGCAGGTCCCACAGGCATAGGATCCAAGATTGTGGCAGGGAGGGAGCGAAGAGTATAAATGCCAAAGGAAAACTTGCCTAGCTTCCCAGGTGTGTAGACAGTTGATGGGCCCTACTGGATGTCCATACTGCCAGGACAAGAAAGCTTTTCCTTGGGGCCAGTGGCACAGGTGAGTTGGCTCATGGCTTAAAGGAGTGGAGCCCACTATAAAAACAAAACAAAACAAAACAAAACAAAACAAAAGGAGTGGAGCCCCAGGAAGCAGCATTTGGAACACAGCTTCTCTGGACGCTAGCATTGCTTGGCTTGTCTTAGCATCTCATGCCACTGCCCCACTTTAGAGCTTTCATTGCCAAGACTTGGAACAGTTTAGGATTGTCCCTTCTCAGAATTTGTCAAACCTTCTCCACAGCCACCAGGAAGTTCAAACAAGAGTGTCCATAGGAGCTGGAGCTGACTTTACTTAGGACTTATCCTCCACTCTCTGAGGTCATTTTCCATGGAGTAGCAGACTTGAGGAACAACTGAGGGTGCTAGTTAAAAGTGAAAATCCCAGATTTTTCCAAATGGAATTTCTTCAGTTAGAGTAGGCACGCCTAGCCATCTTCATTTCTTAAAAAAAAGTTCTCAGTTAATTCTTATATGCGTTTAGCATTTGAGAAACTTTAGGCTGTTTCCCAACTTGATAAGATTCACCTACTTTTTAGGCTTCTTCCCCCAAGATTTAATCCAGGGCATCTGGAATGGAGTGTGGGAATTTGTATTTTCAGCAGGTATCCCAGGTGATTCTTATCAGAAAAGTTGGAGAGGGGCGCCTGGGTGGCTCAGTCAGTTAAGCGTCTGCCTTTGGCTCAGGTCATCGTCCCAGGGCCCTGGGATGGAGCCCCACATCGGGCTCCCTGCTCAGCGGGAAGCCTGCTTCTCCCTCTCCCACTCCCCCTGCTTGTGTTCCCTCTCTCACTCTCTCTGTCAAATAAATAAATAAAATCTTAAAAAAGAAAAGAAAAGAAAAGAAAAGAAAAGTTGGAGAAACCCTGCCCTAGGCTAAGGGATGTGGGAGTGACGACTGGCCCAGGGCTTCTCGACATGGCTAATCCTCAGAATTATAACCGAGGAGGTAAGGTACATCCAGGTATCCCTTACTTTTCGAAAGTTTGCGTTACACTACTTTGCTTTTACGAAAGACCTACATTAGGCCTGTACCTGTTTTTGCTAACTGAAAGAAATCCAAAGATGATTTGCACTTTTTATGATGAAAAGCAAAAAGAGCGTCCAGCATTTGCTTTGCGGGCGAGTCCTTATATGGGCGCGCACCCTTAGCCATGAGAGTGGCTCCGCCAAGCGGCTGGCCTGGGAACTACACTTCACCTCTCAGCATCAAGCTGCCAGAGCTTGGGACTCTGGGGCCATCTGTCCTTGATCTCTATTTATTTTGTGCATCCGTTAGCAAACTGTGTCCTAAGGTATCAGAAAGGCCTAAGAGAGGTTATTTTTGGATCTTGGCACTAAAAAGTTTTTCCTTCTAAATTAACGGTAATTGCTTCTTTACTTTATGCCATTTTTGCTTACCAGAGATGCCACTGGAATGTTCCACTTTTGGATAGTGGGGGAAACATGTACACCTAGGCCACTCCTGATGACAGATTCAGTAGGTTCTTAGCATATAATTATAATTATTATGCACACATCTGGGCTAGAAACACCGCCTCTGCCCTCCTTCCAGCTGGTCTGATTCCTATGAATTGCAAAAGTAGATTTTACCACCAGCAGGAAGCATTTGAAAGGAGCTTCTTTTCCCTTCTGGAGCAGGAGTTCACTCAAGAAACAACGATGGCAGCTTCAGGTCAATTTACAGTCGACACAGCACTTTTGCATGCTTTATCTAATTTGATTGTCACATTGTAGGGTTATGAGGTAGATATTTTCATTCTGTTACTCTGCGGATGAGGAGCATGAGGCTCAGAGAGGTTCAATAACCTGCCCAAGTTCCCACAGCTTGCGTGTATGTGTGGGAGCAGCTCTTTGTCTCTAGTCCCATTGAAACAAGTAGAGGAGGCAGGAAAGTTAACAAAGGAGCATTTGCCCAAGGGATTGTGGTGACATTGATGTGGGTCTCATCTGTGGGTGAAAGGCCAGCTGGGGCTTGGACAGAGAAGAGGAGGAAACAGTTATGATGCTAATATGCTTGCTTTTATTTGCTCCTGTGGCCACTGGTAGCCTTCAGTGGGATGTTCCCTTTGAAGTCTCCCACCTCCCTGTCTTCCACTTCCATGACCACTCTGCTAGGGCTAGACCAAGGCCACACTGCAGCCCTTGACCAAGGACAGGGGGAGTTGGGGCTGCACAGGACATTTTTCTTTATACAAAGGCATCCTTTTGGGGCCTTTGGGGACTAATCCTTGATGTCATTAGCACCAGTGAACATGGCCAAGTGGATCTACCCTCCCTGACCATAACAACAGTGACCTAATAATCACTGACATTTCACAACTTGTCAGACACTCCGGGAAGTTGGCAAGCTTTGGGAGAGGTGGACTTCTTTTTTCCTGTGGCTCATCATTAGAACCCACACCAAACAACTACTAGATCAGTATTTATTAACAGGAACAGGGACTCCAAACAAGGCCCCGTGCTAGGGCCTCACTTACCTAGACCAAGGGATAAGAAGACCCTCTAATCCACATGACAGAGACTTGGTCACATTGGCCCCTGCCTCATACTCTTATTCACAGGAGCGCAACTGCATCCATCCCAGCCAGGGAGGTCCCGGGGAGAAGCAAAAGGTTCAGAGAAGAAAGAGCGACAGGGGCCTTAACACCCTTTGCCAGGTCCATGCTTGTGACCCAAGTATAATTTGCTTGTCATTGTAATGAAGAAGAAAACAAGAGTGAAGGGTGAAATGTGAGGAGGAGCCGGTTGCCGAGTGATCCAAGAGTGGCTGGCTCCCTGGAAGGTTTGATTGTATTGGCCTGCATTTCTTTGGCTGCCAACGTATTTGGATCCAAAAATGGCATGGGATTGCTGGCGCTAGAATTCTCCTTACCACACACTGGGAAATAATCCCAAACTGTTGGAGCAAGATGTGAGGGTGACCTTTGGCTAGGTAAGGGGTAGAAGGAGCAGAAGGGTGCAGGGCAGGGAAGGAATTCAGAGTCAGGAAGAAATAATATTTGTTTTCCCATCCCTTTCATCAGTGAAGTCAGGGGGCCCCCCGAGCTGGCATGACAAAGGGAAGAATTAAGGTAGAGGGAGAAAAAGAAAGAAATCTGTGGTAAGGAAGCTGACCCTGAGGAAACAGGGGGAGAAGGATGTGGCTCGGCTTCTGGGCATGTGCGTGCGTGCGGACACACACACACACGCAACACACACACCCCTCTTTGCAATTTCCAAGTTAGCCAAGAATTAATTTTTAGATTGCTCGTCTTAACCAACCTCTTTTAAAGTATAATCACCATTAAAAACATTTTTTTTTTGCCTTTATGAGTCCCTTTCCTTAAACCTCACTAATGTTATTTGGACCACATTCTAATTTCATGTTTACTTATTTTTCTCCCTCATAGCCCCACTGTTCACCTCTAATTGAGCATAAATACCTTTCATGGGCAGAGAAAGTATTGTTTCATTTATTTCCTACTCTGCACCCTGGAGCACCATGCATGCTCCTCTGCATGGACCACGGGCTTCATACATGCCTAATTGGTGACATCTTCATAGGAAGGAAGGATCCATGGCTTTCCTGGGCGGCGTCAACAAGGAGCTGTTCGAGGCCAGGGCTCAGCCGCCGTTCTGCCAGTGTGAGCCTTACTTTGCATTCCAGAATGTTCAGCCCACTTTGCGTTCACCTGGCCCCACAAGGTTCAGCATCTCGTCTCATCATGAAAGTCCCAATCCGGCATGGCGGAGCTTGGAACCCTGCACTAGGACGGCCCTGGAGATGCCCTTTCCAGGCCCGTGTTCTCAGTGATCCTGTGTTCTCACGCAGTACTTCTGGTACTTCCGCTAATCTGACTTCCTTGGCTGGGGCCAGTGAAGGCTTCTGTAACCCTCTATTCTGAGCTAAGGGAAGTCAGGTTATAGCAAGGATCCTGTGAAACAAGAATGCCCGACTACTCTTTGAAGAGTTTCAGAAAACTCTGAGTCAAGCTTGCCATCTGCTGAAGCTTTTTTTTTTCCCACCAGCCCCACCCACATTGATTAATGAGATTCCTAATCCTTTCAGAAGCACATCCCGGTCTCCTCTCCATCTCCTAAGGGAGAGGGAACGTACACATGGTTGCAGTCATGCCTGCTTGGAGTTTCCACCCCCAACGATTCCTAAGGAAACCTAACAGAAGGTAAATGAAAGGAGAAGCTCAGGCAACTGGATCCTTACAGGCTTGCCACTGAAATTCTCCTAACCCAGGAGAGGTCCGAGGCCCCATGTTGGTACCTCTACAGATGACATGGAAAGACAAGGGTTATTGGTTTTGGGAAATGAAAAATCCCAATGCTGCTGGGGGAAAGCTGAGTCAGTTTGGCCAGAATGCTGCTCCTAGAGATTCTGGCTCAGGAGGGCTAAGGCCCAGCTGGGAATCTGATGCAGAAAATCTAAGGACTACACTATCAGAAACCTAACATTTGTAAATCCCAAGGCCAGACGTTGGTCCTTGGCACGTTTTGTCACCCTCACTGCCATCACCACCGCCATCTGGGGAATATTCATTGTCTAATGGCCCAGGTTCAACTCACTGCAAAGGTAGCACATTCCTCATCAGACCACATACATTTCCAGGGCCCCCAGGACATGCAAGGTACTTGTACGGTGTGTGCCCCTGAAATATAGTAGTGAGACTGAGGAACTTAAAATTTCATTTTATTGCTTTCTAACTTATTTGAGTTTAAATATAAATAGCTACATGAGTCCAGTATCTACCATGTGGCATAGGACAGAATTAGAGGCAGGGAAGAAGAACTTGATCAGCTCCTGGCTTTTGATCAGATCACCGTTTCCAAAATCAACCCCATTGGAAAATACCAAGTCTAATTGCTGAGAGAATCTGGACAAATACCTAAGATAACTTGGATGATACGTGAGAATTGACTGCTTCTCCCACTCCTCCCTGTACACACCATGGTACTGACCTTGACAATCACCAACCTGCTTCCACTCATGGAGCTCTTATATTGGAAGGGGTTATGCTGCCTTTTCCAGTAATCCTAGGAGAGCAAGGCTGGGACTTTGTACCCTGAGAATGGGGGAAATCGAGTGTGATAATGAAGCCAACCCTCGGGGCTACTATAGCTGATTTATCTGACTGATCCCCAGCAACATGGTACAGCAGGACCTGGGCCCGGAAGCCAGGAAGCCTAAGTTGAATCTTACCTCTGCCACTTGACATCTTCTGTATAACCTTGAGCCAATTACTGTTCTAAACTTTAGTTTCTTTATCTGTAGAATGGTGATGATAACAGTAATTCCAATTTCATGAGGCTGCAAAAAGTCAGCAGTCCTCCCACTCTTTAGTTTCCTGACCCCTTTCCACTCTTAAAAATTAATGAGGACCCTCCAAAAGGACTATTTTTGTGAGTTAAATGTTTATATACAGTATTAGAAATTAGAAATAAGAACATTAAAACATATTAACTTATTTAAATATGAAACCATTACATGTTAGCGTAACATATTGTTGTGGAAAATTTACCATATTTTCCCAAACAAAAGTAATTAGTGAGAAGCGTGATGTTGTTTTACATTTGTGCAGATCTCTTTCGTGTCTGGCTTGTGGCTAGGTTCTTATCTCTGCTTCTGCTTTCCATCTATGGAATGGTTATATTATGATTATACTATGTTGTTTTGGTCAAAGTATATGATGAAAATCTGGCCTCACTCAGGTATTTAATTGGAAAAAAAAGAAGTATTTTCATCGTCTTTTCAGATAATTGTGGATGTTTTTCTTAGCTACATAAAACTTGAAAATTGAGTGTTTTTTAAAGATTAGTTGCAATGTAGAATCTGAAACCATATCAGTAAACTTTTCATATTTTTTACACTGAAATCTATTTTTCTACCATGTACTTTTAATGCATCTTTTACCTATGTGTAATTTTGTAACATTATGAATTAGTCGTTTGAGAAATATTGGTTCCTTAAGTTATTCTGATTTTCCAAATGTTATCATATTTTATTATAGAATATCAAAATGTCATATTGATAATATCACCACCAATATCATCAGAAAAAGATTTTAAGTAATAGAAATCTTCTAGGACAATAGTGTTTGCATTCTTCTTGTGGCCCACAGAATCTTAGGTTTATCCCAAGAATAAAACAAGATGAAGATGGCAATTAATGGCATCAGGTTTATTTTTAAAAAATCCCTCTCTGTTGTCTTTCTAGTAATTTTGTTACATCTAGTATGTTTACATTTTGAAAAACCTTATGGGAAGAATGTCTGTTGTTTTTTTTTTTAAAGAGTTATTTATTTGAGAGAGAGGGAGTAGGGGTGGAGGGGACAGAGGGAGAGGGAGAGAAAGTTTTAAGCAGATGCCGCACTGAGTGTGAAGCCCCATGTGGGGCTCGATCTCACGACCCTGAGATCATGACCTGAGCCTAAAACCAAGGGTCAGATGCTTAACCAACTGCATCACCCAGGCACCCCAAGAATGTCTATTCTTTATTCAGTAACACAGGAAATTGATTATGTACTTCTGTATTTTCTATAGAGATGAAGGACTCATGAAGAATAATCAGGTTTATTATAGAGCATATCTTGACACATAGAATTATTTTGACTTCCATGTAGAAAAAGAAGTAGGATGATTTGTTTAGGAGCTAGGTAGGTACTGATGCCCAAATCTTTAGGCTAATTTGGGGATTATTCAATTTATTTAACAACTGCATAACCAATCACCTCAGAACTAAGTGACTTAGTACAAGAAAAGCATTTCTCATTTCTTGCGTTTTCTGTAGGTCAGGAATTTAGGAATTGCGTAACTGGGCAGTTCGGCTAGGGGGCTGCATAAGGTTTCAGTCAGATGCCGGCTCTCAGCAGGAAGTCCCAGTTACTCACCATGCAGATGTCTCCATAGGGCTCCTTGAGTGTCTTAATGCATGGTGATGGCTGGCTTTGCCCAGAGCAGGAGACCCAAAAGAGGGCAAGGTAGAAGCCACATGTCTCTTAGGACATAGCCTCCAAAGTCACACATGTCATTTCTGCAATATCCTGTTGGTTATCCACATCAGCCCTTTTTAATGCAGAAGAGACTCCACAGGGGTGTGAATATGGGGAGGAGAGAATTGCTGGGGACCATTTTGGAGGCTGCCTACCACAGATGCCTGTTTTAGGTACAGGGTTGCCTTTTCTACCTGCAGAGCCTTTATCTAGGCTCCATTCCCCAGGAGCTTACAGAATACCTACTCAAGGGTGTGGAAACCCACACAACTTAGTGTCAGACCAGGAGACCCGTTTCACAGTGAGGGAGGTGTGGGAGTGGGGCCATGATAATGGGCTCCATGTTTGTATCACATACTGCACCATCCAGAAGCAGCTGGTATCTTAGGTGGCACAGCCTTCTAACAGTGCAGCAGGTGCTCCAGCTCAGAGCTAATACTTTGTGATGATGGGCTATCATTCTTCAGCCTATAGTAGATATATTAACTCATAGGTCTCTATACGACGCCATGTCACCCACAGGAAGAAGAAATAGGTCTGGGAATCAAGTGGTGGAGGCAAGAATGGTCTCACTGGTGGAATTTATGTTTCTTGTCCCTTTAAGTCTACTTCTGTAGAGTTGAAGGTCTTGATCCCCCGAGTAGGAACACTTTTGCCAGGGCGCACAGCAGGGTGCCCATTGAGCTACAAGTTACAGTGGTGTCCAGGTTCTGGTAGGCAAGAAGAGAGTCATCATACTGACAATGGTAATTTACTGTTAGTCTGGGTCCTCTGAAAAGCAGACACCAAGGCAGGATTAAACACGTAGGGATTTTATTGGAGCAAAAGCCAACGAAAGAAAATGAGTCATGTGAGGCTGGGAGAGTGGTCAGACTGCGAGGCAAGTCTCGTCCTGAATGAAGTGGAGAGGGAGCAAACGTTGGGTGGAAGGGCCCTAGACTGCTGTGCTATCTTCAGAAGTCTCAACAAGGTCACTGGGAGCCCTTGACCCAAAGTCAGCCACCAGCAGAGTCCCGTGTCTCCCAGGAAGGGCCACCATAGTATCCCTGCCATGCCCGGTCACTGGCCAGGAGCAGCTGGTGGGAAGGGCAGCCTTAAATTTCAGAGCCAGCAGCTGGGGCCCTTGGTCAGTTACACTCCCTGGAGTCAGAGTTCTGGGTGCATTCTCTTGGCTGCCACACTGATCCTGACTTGCAGGAGGCATTAGGACTGCTTTTATACAAGAAGGAAATGAGGAATACGTGTGCAACCTCCCGGTACTTCCTTGCCTCATTAGAGCTGTGAATATATGAATATGTATATATATTTATCTGCATAGGATTATAAGACTAGGAAGAAAAATATGGAAGGATACAAATTAACTTGTAAACATGGTATGGAAGATAATGTTGCCTTGTTGATGGAAGCCCATCCCAATCCCCTTTTCCATAGCCACTTTTCAGTCAGAGATGGATATACGGTCAGGCTTAAGAGATGTAAGTACAATTCTACTGGTCGTCATGTCTCCCTTCCCCCTGCTTCCTGACCAGGATGTGTGCTTGAAGCATGAAGCTGTAGGAGCCATTTTAAGACCATGAAAGAAAGGCCAAAGAAGGACCAGCAGTGGAATATCTCTAGAACTCATTGAGAAAAAAAGCTAGATACCTTTTGTTTTACTCACAGTAAATGTGTATTCTAACATATAGGGTATTTTTTGGTTATGTGAATTCATGTGGTGAAGTGGTAGGTCAAGACTTAGATACTTAGATAAGCAAATATAAGATCACATGAAAAATCATGTATATGATCACATGTCATCATTTACATGCATAGGTCTGCAAATATGTTTTGATAGATGTAAAAACCAATAAAATGATTAAATATCAAGACAGTAATATTGTCCATTTAATCTACTTTTAAACTTTATTGTCATATTATTTATATATTTAAAATTCATTTTTTTAGTTATGCCTTAAAAATTTGTAATGTTGTATATATTTTTTCTGTGCCAGATGTTGATTTTACTCACCTGAAAAAAAAAAAACTTAGATTCTGTAGACGTTCTTTATTATTTATTTTCTAATTCATTAAATCCTTACCTTTGTCATTCCTTTCCTTCTACTTTCTTTGGGATACTCTGTTCATTTTCTAACTCTTTGAGTTGAATGCTCAATATTAATTTTTAGCTTTTTTTTTTTTTTTGGAATGTAATAAATCCTGGCCCAAACATGAATTTTGGTCTAATGCAGTTGGTGATGGACTCCCATTTTCTGCCCAGCCCCTGTTCTTCATCAGGAGGTTGGATTAAAGTTCTCGTCCTCTGTGGAGGTGGGAGAATGCTGGGCAAAGGGGAAATGGCAGGCAGTGGACACAGGAGGTGGGTCCCCAACCCGCTACTCCACCCAGAAGTCTCCTAGACAATACTTAAGTCCCAGGAGACAATCACCACCAGGTGGAGCCCAACCTCAATGGGGACCTGAATGATTTTAGAATGTGGTCAGTAAGTGGATCTCTAGATCTCCTTGCCCATAGGCTTCTCTTTCTTTTCTTCTTTTTTATCCTTTTTTTCTCTTATTATATTGTTTGTTTTCATTACACTGTTCCTCCACCTCCTGTATCGGCTTGAAAGTATTCCTTATATTTCAGATATTTTACTGGCTACAGTAAAAATTTTTTCATGCATACTTCACTAATTATTCAATCTTTGTTTGTTCTGCTTCCCCAAATACAAGGATTTAAGATACCTTGTCACATTTTCCATGTTATTGTTCTTTAGTGTTTCACTTTAACTTGCTTTTGGCTGTTCCAGATTGGCTCTTATGTTGCCATTGTTTTAAGTCAATGCTTATTTCTCTGCTCATTTCTTCATATTTCTTTTGAGATTCAATTTGGGTGTCTTTCTGAAACACATCCAATTAATAGCTTTTCCAGCAATGGATGTCAGTGATAAATTTTTTTAGCCTTATTTTTGAAAATACCTTTATTTCACCTTCATTCAGGCACAATAGTTTAGTTGGGTATAAGAGAAACTCTTCTGTTTTTGCTAGTGATAATTTTGTGGTCAACCTAGTTGTTATTTCTTTTTAGGTTATCTCTCTTTTCAGGAGCTTTTAAGAGTTTTGTTTGTTTGTTTAAAATTTTGACTCCAGTATATGTATCTATGTGGTTTGTTGTTTATTTTCTTTTATGCTACTTTCTTTGAGTTTCTTCAAACCCCCTTCCCTCTATCCTCTGCTGGACTTTATATTTGATTTAGATTTAAAAATCCAAATATATCAGTCAACGCTCCATGGTCTCTTAAACTTTCTTTGATATAGTCTATGTTCTTATTTTTCTTTGTTTTATTCTGGATGATTTTCTCAAATCAATCTAATAGTTCACTAGTTCTTTTTAAGTGCATCTCATCTGCTGCTTAATTTGATTTAAAAAATTTAATGATTATACTTTTCAGTTCCAGAAGTTCTATTTGATTATTATTCAAATTGCTCACTTAAATTTTTGAGTCCTTTTTTTTAAAAAAGATTTTATTTATTTGACAGAGAGAGAGAGCCTAAGTGGGGGAGGGTGAGAGGGAGAGGGACAAGAAGACTCCCTACTTAGCATGGAGCCTGATGTGGGGTTTGACACAAGGCTCCATCCCAGGACCCTGAGATCATGACCTGAGCCGAAGTCAGATGCTTAACTGACTGAGCCATCCAGGCACCCCTGAATCCTATCATTTTGATTTTTACTATGCTTTCTTTTATCCCCTCAATTTGAGGATACTTATTTTGCAGTGTCTTTCAGATTATTCTGTTTTTTTTAGTTCTTGGGTTCATTATTCTTCCATGTGTTGTATCAGCTGATACTCCTCCCTGATACTTTTTCATCATATAGTTAGCACATTTTTACACTAAACTTTTTCTTTTGGTAAGAGTCCCATTCACCCTGGACTGTGGATAATTCCCTGCAGAGCAGTCTTGTATTTACTTCTCTCCAGGTTCCCATGGTTTATACTGGTCATGGACCAGTAGTTTTGTTAACTTCTTGCTTGGGAGTCCTATGACATGGAGATAGCTTAAATTCATACCCCATACCTAGATTGGGTTTGGGACTTTCCATAGGATACATATTCTATTTCAACTAGAGCCCAGAAGAGATAGTGTGCTCCCTTGTTGCTTCTCTGGACAGTAGACAGAGTTCTTTTAGTGCTCCTTTCAAGTCCTGGGAGGATTTTCAGAGTCTCCATTTTAAGCTGAGGTCTCAGTTTCAGCCTGAACAGCTTCCAGGCCAAATTTACTTGGGACCAGTGTCCAGGCCTGATTCTTTCTTGGTCCCTTAAATGTAGCTGGAGCCCTACATCTCTGGTTTTAAATTTCATTTTGCTTCTGGCACCTAGGAACTGTCTTGGCCTTTTTTCAGGCTGTGCATTTTAAAGTTTTAAAATATTTATCTAGCATTACATGTATTTGTAGTGAGGAAAAGTCTTTGTTAAGTCAGGCTGCCATATTACCAGCATTGAAAGCCTTCCATACTCATGTTTTGGTTATGCATTTCTCATTAAATTAATGAGAGGCATTAAATTAATCTGGACAAATTCCCCTGACCTTCACTGATCTCACACCCCAAAGAAGTTAGATAAGCCAGGAACATAAAGTGGCCTACTTGAGTTTCCTTTTCCATTTCATTTGCATTATTTCTCAGAAACAGTAAAACAAGTAAGGAACTGGGAGGGACTTTGCAATCCTCTAGTCTGATATGCTCAGTAATCAGATGAGGAAGCAGGGCCTAGCTGGGACTCTGGATTTTGGATTCTATGTCTGAAACATGTTCAAATTCACTATCTGGAGCTGAGTGTAGAAAAAGGGGCACTGGACTTGGAATCAGAAAACCAAGATTTGCAGCCCAGGTTTGCACCTAACAGCTAGCTGTAGGATCTTGGACAAGTCACTTAGCCCTTTGGGACCCAGTGTGTTATCTTTTAGATATAATGGAGGCAGAGTGCATGGGATTTTTGATTCAGCAGGTGTGAAAGGTCTTGGTACATAGTAGGCTTAAGTAATTGGTTTCTTTCTTCCTTATGATTAAGATCCCCCTCTCCCCTCTTAGAAACATCTCTTTGCAGCTGTTCATTCTCACAGAATCTGCCTGGAAAAAGCTCACAAATACCTAGAGACTTATGAAACTGGAAGGTGTAGAATTGGGAAACAGGAGGTTATTTTCCCGTTTCTCTTTTTTTCCAACTCCTGAAACTTTGTCTCTAAAAGCTAACGTGAATCTGTCTTAAAGAGTTACATATAGGCTATACAATTGTAAGTGACGCCATTGCAATCTTAAAATGATTTTCATTCTGGTTTCTCATTCATTGGCCACTGGCTTTCTTGTGGTGACCACAGAGCGGATTCTAGGCGGGGGCTGTTGGCAAACTTATTCTGTAAAGGGCCAGATTGCAAATATTTTAGGCTTTGAGGGCCACAAATGGTCTCTGTCACATATTCTTCTTTGTTTATAACCTTTCAAACACATAAGAAGCATTCTTACCTTGTGGACTGTACAAAAATAGGCTATGGGCTGTGTTTGGCCCATATATGGGTCTAGCCATAGTGTATGGCAGCCTGTTCTGGACCGACATAGCCTCCTGACCAAGACAGTGAAGACCCCCTTGACTTCAGGAAACCTCAGTCAGTGCTTAGGGGCACTTAGCCAAATTACCCCGCCAAGTTTGTACAACCCTCCTTCATCCTTCACCCTCCTTTGTCCTCCACCCCACCAGCTCCTGATTTTTTAGCCTAGTTTTCTTTGTCTAAGGGAAAGAGGAGGAATGTGCATTGAGTCACTCATTGACTGGGTTTCCATCCACCCAATGACTTTGGCTTTTTCATCGGAAAGTGATTTCCTAGGTGGCTAAATTGATGCTTCCCAATACTTTCTATGACATGGCACATTTGGAAAATGACAGTTGTTTGTACAGCTTAGAATTGTTGGGGGGAAGTGAGCAGCAGAGGATTGAACAGATGTAACCCTTCATGTTCGGAGGCAACTTGGCTTCAGGAGGTCTGATGGGATCACTGTCTCAGCAAAATTATTAGGAATATAGCACAACAGTGATCGGAGTCAGACAGTCCTGTATTTAAATCCTAGCCTTGCTTCTTGCTAACGATAGGACCTTGGCAAACTTTTTAACCTCCTCTGTCTTAATTTCCTCCTCTGTAGAATGAGGATAATAATAAAACACCTATCTTATAGTGTCTATTTTCATATAAAAATGTGCATGTAATATATGCATGTAATGCCCTTACCAAGGTGCTTGGTAATTAATCCTAAGTAGAATGCATTCTCCTTCTCTTTAAAGTCAACAGTACTTTTGCATTAAATGAGTTCCTTTATTGAAGAAAGTCTCCAGGAATTAATAACTTCTAGCCCTTTGAACTTTAGTTTAAAAACTATTGCTTTTATTATAAAGGTTTTTTTTTCACTTTGTCTTCCAAGTTTAAGCCTTGGTGGCCTGTATTTTTTACACAACTATTTTTGTTGTTCAAACACTGAATGCCAAGGAGTTCCTGCCAGTGATATTCAGAAGACACCATGATGAGCAGCAATCTGCAGTTCTTTCCGGCCCATCTCCCTGCTTTCGAGACAATATACTAGAAGCACTTATGTCCTGCAATCCATAAAGAGTTAAAACACAATCATATAGGGTAAGAATTAAACGGAAAGTATGAGATGACGTGAAAAAGTCTGGCACATGGCATGGGTTTGCTACATATTGCATAAACACTTTAAGTAAAGCTTTGGGTTGAGGAGTGTGTCCTTAGTGCCAGCAATCAAGTCATTAATAACCACAATTTGCTGATGGATCCGCAGCTGAGCCACCTGTGGGCAATCAGCATTTGGCCATTCCTAGAGAACGCATCCTCCATCTCGGAGGGAGGAACGTTTCAGGGGTCCTGGGATATAACTGCTGCCATAGCAGTGAGAGAGCAACGATGTCAGGCAGTGAAGGATCCCCTTACAAGTGGAAACCACAGGAATCCTGGGCAGGCAGAAAATAATCAGGAAAATTGCTTTTTGGCAAGGTGACATGGGTCAGCTCTCCTGGCCTCAAGAACAGTGCTCTGAGATCTGTTGTGGCTTTAATCACATTCAACCACTCTGTGGTTATGGGATGGCTTGTTGCAATGAGTTCACAGTACAATTTTGCTTTACTCTACCTGGTGCTCTGGAAGGGTGGCGGTGAAGAAGAAGTGGGAGATTTTGTTTCTTCACCTAAGATCCTAAAATTGGCTAGTAGGTCAGACTTTACACATATATAACACTTAAAGATAATAAGTGATGGGAATCAGGACCTCCAGGCTAGAGGTCCTCCCAATTGCTCTAACAGAACAGTAACAAAAAGGATCTGAGATAAAGAGGGTCTGTGAAGCTCCAAATACTAAATTCTCTCCTGAAGAGTCACAAAGAGGTGACCAAGTTAAAGGATCTGAGAAGTCCTGTAGTAAATACAAGATAGCTATGTTTAACAGAGTTTCACAAATTTAATTGACCTTGGTACCTGCCTTCTCACCCTCCGCAGTGATCTGGAGTTTTTTGAGTCTTTGGTTGAAAGGAGCAGATAACCAACTCTAGCTAAGAGGATGAAAAGCTAATGTTCTGGAGGAATACTGGAAGCTTATAGAATTGTCAGGAAGGCTAGAGAACCAAGCTGCCTCCTCCGGTGGTTGCCTGAGAGCTGACATGACTTAGATTTACTACTGAAAACTGGATCATTGTGAAGTCTGGAGGGAGACCATGTGACTTCCCAGAGGTAGAAGCTGAAACTGGCAGAGGGGAAATAGCTTAACTCAAGTCATCTGGCTGGTCATGGGAGAGTGATGTACCTGTTATTTCTATTATACTATCTCCTCTCTTCTATTCCGGTTTTTTCTTTGAGGGGAGAGGGGGTTTCCTTTAAAGCACTGCACCCCCATTCCGCATGCAGAGGAGAAGCCTACATCCTGAGTGTTTGCTTGCAACCAAGAGCTGACATTTATTTCTACCTCTACCTAACCCAGTGGGAGACCTTATATTTGCAAAATGACCAAAACATGTTTTAATGTACTTCCCACTTATTTCCAAAAAGGAAATATTTTGAGGTGGCTTGACACATCCCTATGAAAGTAATTTCATTGATCTTTTGAAAGTTGATACTTTCTTGTGGTCATGGTTCATCTGGGGTTAGAGGTTCGATAGTCCTTGCTTCCCTCTCTTTCTTCCTTTCCCATAACCCCTCATCCGGAGAAAAAGTACTCATCTTCAGGACTCACCTTCTCTATGAAACATCTTCTACTACTTCCTCTCTCTCCTCGTCTGGAATTGCCAGATAAAATACAGGACTCCCAGTTAAATTTGAATTTCAGATAAATAATGAATAATGTTTTAGTATAAGCTTCTCTCAAACACTGCCTGGGACTTATACTAAAAAAGTATTTGTTGTTTAGCCAAAATTCAAATTTAACTGGGGATCCTGTATTTTTACATGCTAAATCTGGCAAGTGGAGCAAGGTTTACCCTCGGTAACACTAATCGCTTCTTCTCTTGTCTCCCTTCCCTGATGGTACAGGCCAAGCTCTCAGCACCGTGTCTAGCACTGTTAATCATTTTTGTTATCACTGTATTCTGCAGCTATTCCTGCCATAGTCCTTGTAACACTTTAACACTTTATAACCCTCATGTGGTTTGACTTTGACTTCTCTATCAGTCTGCAAGTCTCACGTCAGGAGAAACCATGTCTTTATACCTTAGCAACTGGATATTGTTCATGCTTAATACATGTTGAATGAGAAAAAGAAGGAAAGAAAGACACTTGCACGATAGATAGCTGATAGAAGAAGTAATCTAGAGAGACTACTGGAGCTACAAAATTAATAGTGTTTTTTAGTTTGTTTTGGCATCTGACAGTCTTGGGTTTCAAATCGCAGGTCCACCACTGACTACCCATGTGATCTGGGACACAGTTGTCTGTCATCTTCGAGATTCTAGTTCCTTATGTGTGAAACGGGGATAATATGTTTCTCCAGCACTATGAGATTGTTCTTGCCTAGGCCACATAGAGAAGGATCAGTCCAGGTGCCCTTGGCAATTTCCAGGGGGCTTCCATATGTACGGCCCTTCACCTGCCTTTAGCCAATTCACCACATTTATATGGTGTGGGGTGGCAGCGGACTGATCCTCAGAGGGTCATTTCCTAGAAAAACAGAAGCTGCCTTTTAAGGCACCCTTACTTTTCCCCTTTACCCATTTTAGGAGAAAATCTTCATAGATTATAAACTTTTCTTGCTCTTCTGTCTTTTTCCGTCTTCTCACATTTGCATTTCTTTTCTTTTCTTTTTTTAGATTTATTTATTTATTTTTGAGAGAGAGGGAGGGAGAGCATTGAGCAGGGGGAGGGGTGGAAGGGGAGGGAGAGAGAATCCTCAAGCAGATTCCGTGCTGATCGTGGAGCCTGAGGCGGGGCTCCATCCCAGGACCCTGAGATCATGACCTGAGCTGAAATCAGGAGTCAGACACTTAACCCACCGAGCCACGCAGGTGCCCCTCACACTTGCATTTCTTTTGAATTTTTTTCCTTTAATGAGCAGTGATGGGCCTCCCTGCTTGTGTGAGAAAGGAAGGCCTAGAGGTTGGAGTTTGTCTAGCTCCCTCATCTGGGGGAGCCCTCTCTCAGTGTGTGGGTTTGTCCCTGGGGTGAACATCCTGCCTTCCAAAACATTTTGGACAGAATGTAAACATTTTTGGTGGTGCAGAATTATCATTGTGGACTGTGGCTTTGAAGAGACCTAGGACTTTGAGATAATTGGGGGGGGGGGGGCGCAGAACAAGATGGCGGAGGAGTAGGAGACCTGGATTTCGTCTTGTCTCAGGAATTCAGCTGGATAGGGATCAAACCATTCTGAACACCTACAAACTCAACAGGAGATTGAAGAAAAGAATAGCAACAACTCTCTGAACTGAAGAGACCTAGGACTTTGAGATTTTGACTGAAAAATCAATTTGTAATAGGAGGAGAAAGAAAATTTCCCTGCTTAACTGAGCAGGATTTACTGTAGTTTAATCAGAGACTTTAACTCCCTTCACTAAAGAAAGACTTTCACCCAAGAGCAGGTGGTCAGTAGGTAATGCAGCACCTTAGCTCAAAGAGACAGATTGTCAGAACACAATCAGCATCATACAGAAGGATCCCAGTTTGAAGAGGGATGACTGTGCTCTGGGCACTAAATTTGCCTTGAATCTCCCACCAATGCAGAAAGTTTAGTCCAGAGGGAAATGGTTAAGATCTGCGGGCTCTCAAGAAACTCTCTAGGTCCAACTCCCAGCTTTGCCTCTCACTAGCTGCAGTATCTTAGGAAAGATGCTTAACTGCATAAGGAAGATTAGAATAATAATAGTACCTACCACATAGGGTTGTTGTAAGGATTAAATGAGATAATGCACATAGCAAGCATGGTGCAGAAACATTTAATAAGTATTAACCTTTATGATTCTCATAAAGAAAATTTAGTAACTAGTAGAGCCAAGGTTGGACTCCAAGTCCCACTTTTCCCCCCCAATTTTGCCACAGGGCCACTGCCAAAGGAGAGAGGGAAAGTGGGGGAATTGGGGGGCATCAATGGGATCCCGCAAAATTATATCTCTAGTTAGAAGTTTCACCAGTCAATTAGTTAGGATGTAGGTTCTGCTGCTAAAACCCAAAATATCAGTGGCTTAAACAAGACAAGTTTATATTCTTATCAAGAATCAGACCAAGCATAAGCAGTATAAGATGATATGGTAGCTCCATTGTCTCAGTGACCAGACTCTTTCTATTTCTCTGTCATCCTAAATATGTGGCTATTTGTCCCAGCTCCAGGCACGGTGTCCATACCCAAGCCAGCAGATGGTGAGAATGGGGCGCATCAGACTTCCTTTCAAAGGACATGACCCGGATGTTGTCCATATCACTTCCATGCACACCCTATTGGCCATACTCAACTGAAAGGGAAGATGTCAAAACCTAGTCTTTGTTTTGAGCAGTCTTGTGTTCAGCTATTATACTAAAATAGAAAAGGAAGAATTGTTATTGGAAGCTTAGGTGAAACAGTTCTTTCAATTGATTTATTACCATTGTCTTGCTTCAAAGCTAAATTGATAACCCTTTCCACTCCCATTCTAGATATGCTGCAATCTATTTAGTTACCAGTAGAGTAAATGGGTCTATTTATTTCATCATTAAATATTCTAGACCGCAAGGATTCTTGGATTCCCCTTTTATCATGCTTTTACTACCTTTTATTTTCTCTCTCATTGCCAGGCTATCCATTGGCATTTTCCTTGGCTGCCAGTCCAGCCATTGGAGGCTCTCCCCTCCCGTGCCTGCCTGGTCCTTCCCTTTCCATACACACTTATATGTTTGACATTTGTACTTTTTAATTTCTAGATAGAGTTATTTGTAATGCAAAAGGAAACTGGATTGAGTGAAGGTTAAGTCATCACAACTTTTGTGCTAAGTCCATGGTGGCTATTGGTTAGTGCTTCTTGCTTACTTCCTGGTTCTCAGTGATGTTAGAATAGCTGAGATTGCTAAGTAAGCAAGGAGTCCTGGTATTAGAAGAAGAGAGGAGATGTAAGGAGACCCCTGATGGGGGTGAATGAAGCAATCAGAAAACAGCACCATCTAGGGAATTTTGCCAGGATTAAAAAAAAATAGTACTTAAGAATAGAAAGATGAGGCAGATAAGAAATACAGGAGGAATAAATATGGGAAAGGCCAACAAATATCCAGAGATCAAAAGCAGCTTTCTTAAACTTAAGAAAAATAGAGTTCCTGAATGTGGATGTCTGGAGTGACCCTCGCTACCAGGTTTTGTTCTAATGTGAAGCACAACCTGGGGGCGGGGAAGGGTCTCCAGTTTGTTAAGATTGTGGTTGAATTCATGTTGGGGAACTCAGGATCTGGAGCTAGTGCACAGTTCATCACCCTGAAAGCTGAAAAGAAGGCCATTGAGATGCAGGTCACCCAGGACTCTGGCAAGGAATAATCAGGGAGCTGAATGCTGGTCTTCTCGCAGGCCATTCTAATCACTGATCCTCTTTGTAACGGTCAATTTACATGTTAGAAGATCTAAAAAGCAGGAAGTGTAGAAATGGGCTTTGAATTTTCTTCCTTAGAGTTTGTTTCCAATTAATCTTTCTGAGACAAGAATTGCAATCCACTGCAAACTGTTTTGAAGCTTTTAAGAGCAGGTTTTGCTGCTTCAGACAAGATGCTAACATATTAAAAAGGAGGAAAACAGCTTAGTGTTTGGTTGGCTACCTTCCCCCCAAATATGAAAGCCACCTCTCCATATCAGTAAAAGGGTAAGACAGAAATTTCATGTATGGTGGACTTTGGCATCTGTCTAAGAATCTTAGAATCACAAGGTTGGAGAGGACTGCCCAGATTTTTTAGAAATGAAAAGACTGAGGCCCAGAGAGGCTAAGTCATTCTCAGAAAGTTGCTCAGCAAATGCGTGGTAGCGCAGGAACTAATCTCCTGATCCTCCACCAAACCCTACTGCCACTTCTTCTCAGAATGTATTTATAATGAAGAAAAAAGGGTGGCATCCTAAGCCTGATTAGTTTCTTTGAAATTTCTCTAAAAAGCCTATATTTTCTGAGTGGAACGGTTTTGTGTTCAAAGAGAAACAGTGCAACCCAGAGAAGCTGCCCTTGATCCTACGTGGAGGCAGTTGGCTATGATCTCAAAGGCAATAACAGGATGTTTCCTGCCGGAGTCTTTCTTACCTCTCTTGCCTCTGGCCTCAAAACTCTCCTATTATTATTTCCTGAAGCAAAGATATTTAACAGATGGTGGTTTCTCCTTCACACTGTGGTTAAAATGCAAACATTAACTGGGAAGAAAACCTCCTATAATTATCAGTTATTGATATTCACCATCAGTGGTTTCAACCTTTTGTGGGATCATAGAGGTATTTCAGAATCTGATGAAATCTGTGGCTCTTTTCTCCAGAAAATGCACAAGCAAAACTGTTATATCTTTGGGTCTCCACTGCCCTCTGAAACCCGTCTTGACAACCAGGTAAAGGACCCCCTGTTTTTAAGTAAATTAGCTTGTCCTCATAGCTGGCTGGTCTTAACAAGCAGAGCCTAATGGGCATGGAACTAAGTTTCCATGGGAGAAAAGAACCCAGAAGGAGCTTCCCCGAAGGAGTGAGAAGCCAAGATGGAGTCCTGGGCAAGCTCGAGGGAAGGGGACAAAGGAGAAAAAACAAAGAAAAGGGTTCTCAGGGAAGTTTGGAGGGAAGCCAAAGTTAAACTTCTCAACTTCATTGCCTTGTCTAGGGTTGGCATAATTATGATTTTCAGACTTATTTAACTTACTTAGCTGACCTCTGTGATTATCCTAAAGTCACACATCTTCCTGAAATCCTTCCCCAATACACTGACTCTCAAAGGCAGCCCTGTGCTAGGGAATAAGATATCTAGCCGAGAGCTGAGTCCTTGTTTCCTGGCATCTTGCCATTTTATGCTGCTCATGGATCTTTTGGATCCCTAAAAGAGGTGGGAAGTCCTTGCAATAAACTATGGGGAGATGATACATCACTAAAACCCAGACAGGATCTTGGCAAGCTCACCAGGTAGTGATGTATTGATAAACATCAAAAGAAGTCATGAATTCCAAGAAAGAAAGTGATTTAGAGTAACTCCAGTGAGTCAGATTTTTTTTTTTTTTTTTTAGATAGAAGGTGATTTGTGCTGCTCGGCAGGGCATGGTTGAGAAATGTGTTCAGGCTCCTCTGAGCAGTGGGAAGCCACAGAGAAGGACCCAAGCTGTCAGGACATATATGTGCCCTGGAGTGCCTAGCAGTTTCAAAGAAGTGAGTCTGGGATGAAGCTTGGGTGCTAAACAGACATTTCAAAAACTGTGAAAAGTTACAGCAAGTCATGGGCCACTTATCAGGACACCACTAATGCCATTTCAATGGGCAGGTTCTCACAGACTGGGAATCCTTATGGGAAGAAAGGGAGAATGTGGGAATCCCAGTTAAAAGCAGCTGGGATATAGGACTGGATATTGGGAATCCAGGTGACTGGATGCATCCGGTCAGAATTGTTTAAGAGAATTTATGTTCTATAATCTGTCCTGCCTAATGGGTAGCCAATAGTCCCATGTGGCTATTAATACTGGAAATGTAGCTAGTGCAACCAAGAAGGACAAAAATCTACTTTCACAAAGTGATCCTTCCTGTGAGGACATAGATAGTTGGGACAGACCATTGCTCCCATGATAACATGGAAACAAAAGTAGATAAACAAAACAAAACAAAAACTCATACTAAAAAAGACATTAGAAAGCTGTGGACAGGAATAAATCCAAGGGAATCAAATTCCAGAAAGGGACGAGTCCTTCATAGGTGAGAAGAGATGGTGGGGGTGGTGGGGGTGAGGGAGGTGGGGGTGGAGGGGTGGGTGCCTAGGCACATTTGCAAGTTGGTGTATGGCAGGAGGAACATCAGACAGCCATGCACAGAGGGGCTCTGCAAGGCAATGAAAAGTTCCCCAAATTCTGCATGCAGAGAATTCTATAACATCTGAAAAGCGTATCTCACTCTAGAGACACTTGAGGAGGTCACAGTCATTGTTAAAGACCTGTGTTCTATCTAAGGAACATGAAAGGGATGTGTCTTCCAATGAGTGACACTTCAAGGTCAATGAAACATAGCAGTGGTCATGGCTTTTTTCTCCTCCAAGATCCAACTAAAGCTTTTTTCTTACTTCTTGAGACAAAACTTTGAGAAAATGATTTGATAGATTTTGTGGCACAAATACAATGGAATATAAAATAGCCACTAAAATTCTCATTAGAATATTTTTATGGTCTAATTGTTTATGATAAAATGTTAAATGAAAATATAACACAAAATGGGACTATTTCTTGAGTAAAGTTATGTAAAAAAAATTATATACACATGGAAGGCAATCTGGAAAAATATGCCAAACCTTATTAGAGGGGCAGAATGATTTCAACACAGTCATATCAGTGTGTGTGTATATATACATATATGTATGCATACATATGTATATTATATATGTTATGTTTCAGTAAAAAGCTTCTTTGAAAAAAATTTAAATTGCAATTAGACATTGGAGGGTACCGAGTGTGCTGCTGGGAAGAGAGAGCACGTAAACAATGGTGCCCGGGGCAGGGGGGTCAGTGTGCAAGGCATGGTCCTGGGCTGGCAGTTCCCCCAGTCCCACCAGGAGGACCTCCATCAGCACTCTGGATGAGCTCAGCTGGACCAAGGGTAGGAGACTACATAATTTTGTCATTTGTCACCTGTGGTCATCAGCCAAGCCCTATGAGAAAAGAGTATGTGTCCAGGCTCTGACCCAACATCCCAAAGGCTTGCAGGCAAGCCGACCTCAGTAGAAGGCAGCAGAAAATGGGTAGAGGGCTTGTCACTGCTTGAGGTACTCATGGTGAAGACAACACTCTCAGGAGAGACAAGTGTCCCACGTGTCACAGCAAAGGAACATTACAGCTTTGCCTTTGTCCATCAAAGTGGAAATGAAAGAGAAGAAAGCAGGCAAGTTAGTTAAAGCAACAATCCATAACATCGACCATCAATGACAAATATGTATCAAGCACATATTTTGTGTCAGGTACTTTCTAGGCACTGGATCATCCCATAACTGATCAGTGTTCTGTGGTCCTCTTCTTCCAGGATCAGAATAATACCATCTGGTATGATTCCTAGTTATCTTCCTACCACAATAGCATTACAGTGCCTACCACATGGGAGGCAATCAAAAAATACTTTTGAATGACTGACTAAATAAATAACACCTTGAATAATTTATTAATGAGTCTGGCCTTGTACTATCTCTCAATGTCTAAGGGGAGGGCATGGTGGCCACCTCCTTACCATGATGCTGCTCCTGCTTACCAGGCCCTGCCTCCAGGCTTGGCCCAGAGAAGACGAGGCTTCTGGATCAGAGCCCCTACACCGTCTCCACTGGGAAAGCCTGCTGTGCTGAGGGTGGAACTTTCCTCCTCCGCTCCCTATCCTTCCCGGCAAAGTTAGCACAGACATTTTTATTTAGACCTTGGTTGGTGTTTTATAGTTTCAAACACAAGACCCAAGCAAGTCTCCTACACGTTCATGTGGCCATTAATAGAGCTTTTCAAAAATATTCCTGTTTTGTTGCTGTTGTTATTCTTAAGGTTTTAGGGTTGTTTTTGTAGCATAACCTAACTGATCCAGACACATATGTGTTTCTGTGCATAAATATATGTATGTATATATAAATATATACACTATTTTTGTATGTATGTATATTATACATATTAGTGTGTGCATGTGTATACACTACTTACTATCAGCTAGTAAATTTTTTTACTAAACTTTTTTAATTAATTTTTTTCTTACTATCCACTGAATCTAAACTATCCTTTTTGCCTGGTCATTATTTACCTCTGCTTAGACACAAATACCACCACAAGGATCAGACTCTCCCAACTGGCAAGAGCAAGAACATGTGTCTACACAGATCTCTAATCAACTAACATACATCACACATTTAGCGCATCTTAGGGCTCACCACAGCCTTTTAGAACTCAAAGGCAGTTATAGTTTTTGTGCTTATTTGCATTTCTTTTGCATCCTCCACATAGTATGTTCTTAAGATTCATGTGAATTCCAGTGGTGTTGGGAAAATTGGACAGCCACATGCAGAAGAATGAAACTGGACCACTTCCTTATATCATACACAAAAATAGACTCAAAATGGATGAAAGACCTAAATGTGAGACAAGAATCCATCAAATCCTAGAGGAGAACACAGGCAGCAACCTCTCTGACCTTGGCCACAGCAACTTCTTGCTAGACATATTTCCAAAGGCAAGGGAAACAAAGGCAAAAGTGAACTATTGGGACTTCACCAAGATAAAAAGGTTTTGCACAGCAAAGGAAACAGTCGATAAAACCAAAAGATAACCGACAGAATGGGAGAAGATATTTGCAAATATCTTATCAGATAAAGGGCTAGTATCCAAAATCTATAAAGAACTTACCAACTCAACACCTAAAGAACAAATGATCCAATCAAGAAATGGGCAGAAGACATGAACAGACATTTGTGCAAAGAAGACATACAAATGCCAACAGACACATGAAAAAGTGCTCAACATGACTCAGCATCAGGGAAATACAAATGAAAACCACAATGAGATATGACCTCACACCAGTCAGAATGGCTAAGATTAACAAGTCAGGAAAGGACAGATGTTGGCGAGGATGCAGAGAAAGAGGAAATGTCTCACACTGTTGGTGGGAATGAAAGCTGGTATAGCCACTCTGGAAAATAGTATGGAGGTTCCTCAGAAAGTTGAAAATAGAGCCACCCTATGACCCAGCAGTTGTACTACTAGGGATTTACCCCAAAGATACAAATATAGTGATCCGAAGGGGCACCTGCACCCCAATGTTTATAGCAGCAATGTCCACAATAGCCAAATTATGGAAAGAGTCCAGATGTCCATTGACAGATGAATGGGTAAAGAAGATGTGGCATATATTTACAATGGAATACTACTCAGCCATCAAAAAAGTGAAATCTTGTCATTTGCAATGACGTGAATGGAACTAGAGGGTATTACGCTAAGCGAAATAAGTCAATCAGAGAAAGAATTATCATATGATCTCACTCATATGTGGAATTTAAAAAACAAAACAGAGGATCATAAGGGAAGGGAGGGAAAAACAAAACAAGATGAAATCAGAGAGGGAGACAAAGCATAAGACACTTGTAATCATGGGAAACAAACTGAGGGTTGCTGGAGGGCAGGGCAGTGGGGGGATCGGGTAACTGGGTGATAGACATTAAGGAGGGCACGTGATATAATGAGCACTGGGTATACAACAATATATATACATATATACATTGTGTGTGTGTATATATATACATACACAATATATATACAACTGATGAATCACTGAACTCTACCTCTGAAACTAATAATACACTACATGTTAACTAAATAAATTTAAATACAAAAATAAATTTAAAAAAATTTTAAAAAGATGGAACAACAACAACAAAAAAGATTCATGTGAATTCCATTCCCTGATTTCTCTTCCTTTTCCCTCCTGGTCTTAAGACATTAGGAGAGCAGTCAATCAGTACATTCAAATTCACTTGTACAGTTAATTCTTAATTATCGAGCATGAGAAGAGGTATGGATTACCCCATACACAGTGGAATATTATTCAGCCTTAAAGAAAGAGGGAAATTCTACCATTTGCGACCACATGAATGGACCTGGAGGACATTATGCTAAGTGACATAAGCCAGACAGAGAAAAACAAATACTGCAATCTAACTTTTATGTGGAATCTAAGAAACTCATAGAATTGTGGTTGCCAGGGGCTGGAGGGGAGGGTGAGAGCGACTGTGCATATAAGGGCAAAATCCTGGGAATTGGCAGAGCAACAAGATACAAGGAGTTTGGGGCCCTGACCAGCTGGAGAGGAGCCACCATACCAGCTCCAACTTCTATGTGACAGAGAAATGAATTTTTATCTAGTGTAACCATTATTACTTTGGGTCTCCATTATAAGCATCTGATTCTGTCCTAACTAAGAGGTCTTGAAAGTGACGTGGGAGAAGTTTCCCTGGGGGATAAATATCCTCCACAAGATGTAAAGACTCATAGTTTTAAGAGAATCAATTTCTGGATGCTCAGAATGTCCTAACAATGATGATGATGATGATAATATTTACTCAAATTTAGCAATTAACTATGTTCCAGCACTCAATACTAATTCATTTAACATATCTTAACTCATACATATTCTTTCCTAAAATAAATCTGTCTTAGAACATGCTGTGGTTAAAGCTGGTTCCCTCTCTCACTCGCCTCCCACAAATGCCCTTCTCCTGCTTTAAGGAAGAGATGCAACTGTCCATTTCAAATCTTATAATGAGACCTTGTCCTTGAGCTGTGTTTTGCAACCTTTTTCTCATCATGGTCTCTTAAGGAGACTTCTAGACATTTTTTCCCCAATCATTCCCATCATAAAATTTTAATTCCACAGATGTATTCCATATATGTATTCATGTACTATATGCATATCTGTACTTTGTACATAAAAAGAGTAAGACTTTTTATCCCTCAGGAACCAATTTTTGCCCACATCAAGAAGGCATGTCCTAGAATATAAAAACCTGTAGGCCACCAAGGGACTATTTGAAATACTGGTGTTCATGTGAGAAATTAAATGACTCTGATTTCACACTGAATCTTTTGCAACTCATATAATTTCGGAAACTTTGCTTCAAAAAATTCAAGAATGTAACAAGTTGTCAGCTGATAAAGAGTTCAAAGGATTGAATGACATTGCCATAACAAAACCCCTTCCATTTCTATATAATTATTCATATGAATAAGATTTATCAGGACTTTCACATATAAAAATGGAATACATTAATATAATGGGACTGAATGCTGGCTCATTCTAAGGTTAAGTATTGTCTATCAACAGAAATGATTAGAATAACTCCTATTCATTTAGAGCTGCACTTCCAATAAAATTCACTTTTTTATATTTAATGATTTGTAATATATTTATGTTGGTTTTACCAAAATTACAGTGATAACTAAATTCATAAGATATCTTTCAACTCTTAAGATCCTTCTGGTCATAGGAAATTATAAAGAGCACATTAAATGCTAGACTTGACATACATCCATATATCTACATCTAAACATATCTCTATAGGTGTACTTATATATAGTAGAGAAAGAAAGTATGATGGAATGGTCAATAAAAGACTATAAGAATAAAAATATAATAGGATAAAATTGTATGGAGGAAGTCAGATGGAAGTATGAGTCCAAAAGGAAAATGAATTGCTATAAAATTTCTGACTGTTAAGGAAGGACTTGTTCATATATAGTTTATATAAATGAATGGATGATGCTGAATACCAAATTGTAATACCTTCTAGATTTCCTTTAGTACATTTAAAGAGTCATGTAACAGTTCAGTTAAAAATGTCAAAATATACAGTATGCCAGAAAGTACATACTTTGCAATGATTTGAACTCATGATGAAAAATGTTAGATGTCTACTTAGAAATGAGTGAGGTTTCCTGAGATTAAGAATTCCTCAAATCAGTGAGATCCTAAGATACATGTCTTTTTCTGATTGACTTAGGGAAAAATGAAGCGGGGAGAATCGGAGGGGGAGACGAACCATGAGAGACTATGGACTCTGAGAAACAAACTGAGGGTTCTAGAGGGGAGGGGGGTGGGGGGATGGGTTAGCCTGGTGATGGGTATTAAGGAGGGTATGTACTGCATGGAGTACTGGGTGTTATATGCAAACAATGAATCATGGAACACTACATCAAAAACTAAGGATGTATGGTGATTAACATGACGTAATAAAATTAAAAAAATGAAAAGAAAAGAAATGAGTGAGGTTGCTTTAAAGTTTATTTTGAGGGATGCCAAGCAAAACAATTGAGGATTACAACCTGTTACATACGGTTTGAGTCTGACCAGCAAGCCACTAAGAGAGGAGCAGAGGTTGTCCCCATCCCAATTCTGGTTGCTCATTCTAGCAACTGAGAATGAGCCTGAGCTTACACAATGGGCAGGAAATGGTCCTCTGCATGAGGGGTTCAAAGGAGCAGAGTCTGGGAGTCAGGTTACTGCTGGCTGTGTGGCTTCCTCCTTCCTTGCTGCCTGGCGTCAAGTAGTGAACAGTAGCCCAAAGCTACAGACTCCAGCCTTCTCCATGCTCTGAAGCCCTCTCCTCCACCAAAGGCCTCCAGCTGCCAGGTGGCTGCCTATCACTAAATTCCCTGCGACTCCCTTGCCCCACTCCAACTGTTTTCAGCTCTTACTACACTGACCTCTTTCTCCAAAAATGTGGTCCACCTGTCTAGAATCACCTGGAATGCCCATCAAAGTGCAGGGATTTTGGTCTCACAACAGACCTATTGTATTGGCATCTCTGCAGGTGTGACCTGGGATTCCACATGATTAACTCTTCAGTGTAAGATTTACTTCTTTGCCTCAGTTCCTTTTGTCCAGCAAATGATGGTAAGTTTCTTTGCTTAGGACAGGAATTTGAGGTTGAGAGTTTGGACTTAAAACACTAGCAAATGGAGACATGGATCCAAATGAATTTCAGCCTGCTTTATTCTTGGACGACTAGCAGATATTGGGGACTTCTTGGCTTTAACCTGAAAGAGCAGGAAGAAAAGAATAATGTTCAGAGCAACATAAAATGCATTTTCAAAAAAAAAAAAAAGAAAAAAGAAAAAAAAGGAACAGGAAAATCACAAAGCAAGCTGTCTTCTAATCTGATTCTTAGGACCATGACATTGGACCAATGTGTAACACTGACAAAAGAGCAGATGGTTTCCAGCACTGTACCTAACGCAGAGTTGGATGCCATCCCAGTCCTGGGGGTTGAATCAGAGTTTGAACTAGACCAACGCAATTATAAGCAGAGGCCAAGAATGGGTGCTCTGTTCAGGGGAAGCTTAGGAAGGAACCGGGTGCTTTGGGGTTTGTATTTAGCAGAGTCAGATTCAAAGCCAGCTGATTCTGGGAGGGAGCCTGAAAGAAAGGCCCCATGAAGAACAGAGCTGGGCAGATGGATCCCTTTGATGGCACTGAAAGGGGTTTACCTCAAGAGTCTGGTAAAATGGAGCAGGGCAAACTCAGGATCTTTCTCCAATTTTCTACTTTTAAAATCCAGCAACTGTCTCTGAGTTAGAATGTTCAAATTCTCTGATCAGCTACTTAGGCCACGTTTGAAATGCAAGCCACGACCCTTGATTTTTCCTAAGTTTACTACCTGGTGCCTTATGGCATGGGCCATCAGAGCGATGTTTTCAATTATTTAAAATATTCAGGCAATGCAAAAATGTTTGCTTTGTGCCAGACCCAACAAGCTTGGCTTACTTCTTGTAGCACAGAAGACTCACCTCTTTGTGCTATTAAGAAGGGAAAAATCAATCCCAGTAGGAGCCCTACAAGAATGGGACAAAAACTGGAGGAATTTAAAAAAGTTTTTTTGTTGAGTAGTTCCAGCTTTGGGGAGGGTGGAATTCTCAGAAACAACTATTGTCTGGACTACAGAGGAGTTTTAAACTTTTTTGGAGCATTATCATTGCTTCTTTGATTTCACAACACTCTCTTCTCTATTACCACCTTGTTTTTATAATAATTTGGTGAATTAAAATAGTTTATTTTGGGAAATCAGGGAAGAATTTCGTGATGCTTCTGGGGGTGAAATGGAAACCCTTGTGGTCAATAGAACCAGGACTGAGAATTGCTACTCTTCAGCTGGAAGTATCTGAGAGTGGTCTCTAAGGGTTCTGAGAGTCTTCAGCCTTGGACCTTTGTAAGGTAATACTTTGGTTTCTAGCACACATAAACAATTTGTTTCCAGTCTTTTTTTTTTTGGTATATCACTTGCATAGGCAACATTTTTTCCATTTATTATATTGACTTAAGATTGTTTTAACCCACCAAAGCAAATGGGTAGACACAGATATCTGCTGCAATGTTTTATTTTTCTTGTTTGTTATTCATGTCATTCCCTTACTCGCTTTAAGAACACTCATTGTTTTCCTCCTATTTGTCCTTGTCAGTCTGAATCACTTTTGCCTTGTTAGATCATGCATTCATTTATTCAGTTGATAGATACGTATGGAGCACTATCACGTTCTCAGAAATGGACGAAGCTGAGGATAGAGGCAAATGTGTTTCCTACACTCCAGAAGCTCCCATTCCACCGGAGTTCTCACCATGTTTCTCTCAGGACCTCTATATAGACCTCCAGTGAGATGACATTCTCCTGCTTCTCTGTCACCGAGGCCTGGTGGGGGCACTTCTTGGCCTCTACTTTTCTATTCTGGCTATTTTTCCAAGGACCAGAGGCAATGCCCTTTGGCCCTTTCCTTTCTCCACCAGGGGAGAGGCTAGAGGCTTCTTCACAGGCTTTTTTACCTGACTCACAGGGGGGCCACGGAAGAAGAGTTCTCCTGGAATGCTTGGAAGCTGATGAAGTACGCTACATAAACAAAAGAGATCATAGTTACCTACCTGGGGGAGATGGAGGTGTCTTGACTACAGCCGAGTAGATATATCTGTCCTTGGGTGTTTCGCTGCAATCCTGGGGATTATTGAACAAATCTCCCTTCGTGAGAGCAGCTGTAAATCAAAGAACGTAAGGCCTTCATGACACAAGAGCGATAACTCTGCATTACCAAATGGATTTGAAAACATCCAGGCTCAACTCGCAATGTGAGGAGCTCCAGCCAGTCAGCCTGGTGCCACATGTTTGTGGGTCTGCTGGCTTCAGAGTCCTCACCCTCAGCTCAGCTCTCCTCTCCTAGCCTAGAGGGAAGGGACTCACTTGGCCGACTTGATGAATGTCTTTCCTTTTTCAGGTGTGGAGAGTTGAGTCTATTATAATGTTCAGCTCATTGCACACTTTAATCATTGTTGGTACATGGCCCCTTTTGTTTGTTTGGTGTTTGTTTTCTCCTTCTATCCTCATTCTCTACTCCCACTCCTCTTCCTCTGTACGTATTTGTTCTTACAAACTGTATCATGCTTGGTCTGCATGTGTTTTCCTCAGCTTTTAATTATAACCACATTCAAACCTAGTGGGAAG
This sequence comes from Mirounga leonina, assembly GCF_011800145.1. Taxonomy (NCBI): domain Eukaryota; kingdom Metazoa; phylum Chordata; class Mammalia; order Carnivora; family Phocidae; genus Mirounga; species Mirounga leonina. The sequence goes on along the minus strand of NW_023270871.1, from coordinate 2,128,697 downwards.
TTGAGTGGCCATGAATATGCCTATACCTGCCACCTAGAATCAAACATTTCCTACCATTTTGCTGTTTAACTCCATATAAGTGTTGAAAGTAAGTTGTAGATATTGTAAGCCACCCCTTCTTCTAAAAATAAGGCCATTCTCCTACAGAAAGAAAAGATGATTTCACACCTTATTAATTATATAATTTATTTTTAAAATTTTATTTTATTATGTTAATCACCATACATTACATCATTAGTTTTTGATGTAGTGTTCCATGATTCGTTGTTTGTGTATAACACCCAGTGTTCCATGCAGTACGTGCCCTCTTTGATACCCATCACCAGGCTAACCCATCCCCCCACCCCCCTCCCCTCTAGAACCCTCAGTTTGTTTCTCAGAGTCCATAGTCTCTCCTGGTTCGTCTCTCCCTCTGATTTCCCCCCCTTCATTTAATCTAATATCCAGTCTATCTTCAAATTTCCCTAATTACTAAAAATGTTTATAGTTTTTTTAAAATCAGAATTTGATCAATGTTTACACATGGTATCTGATTAAATCTTTTTCACCTCTTCTACTCTAGAATGGCCCCCCTCTTTTAAAAATAACATGGACTTTTTGAAGAGATGTGCTCATTTGTCTTGCAGAATATCCTCCATTCTGGATTTGTCTGATAGTTTTCTCAACGTGTTTTATTTGTTCCTTTATGCTTTGTATTTCTTGTCAATGAGAAGTTGGATCTAAAGACTTGATTAGCTTCAGGCTGAAGTTCTGGCAAGCAAACTTCATGGGTGATTTTGTGTGCTTAGTATCACATCCTGTCAGAGGCTCATAATTTCAAAACAGTCAGTTATCTGACTATAATGTTAAATTTGATCTTTTGGTTAAAGTGATGACTACCAGATCTTTGCATTGTAAAAAGTACAGTTTACGCTTTGCAAATTAACAAGAAATATGTGGGGATGATACTTCTGTGCACTTGCACATCCTGGTCTCCAATAACCTCTCCCTTAATAACGTTAGCATCCATCAGTGATTCTTGTTGGAATAAATTATCTTATTGGCAATTGTATAATTGTGATATTCTACTGCCATGATCCTTGCTACACTTATTAGCTGGAATTATTCTATAAAGCAGAGCTTTTCTTCATTGACTGTGGATAAACTCATGTCTACTACTTCATAAAAAGTTAGAATAAGATACTCAATTATTTCCCTGTAACAACCTTGGAGTAATGGGTTGGAGTAATGGGTTAATGTAATAGTCTTGGAGTAATTGGTTACTTGGAGTAATGGGTTAATGTAATAGTCACCTCCAAAGATGAAAAACAAGATTTTTCCTCTTTCTCTTTTTATTTTACTTCATAATTTGAATGTCCTATATATACCTATACCACATAAACCTATGGGTATTATTTATTCAAGATTTTATAACCAATTATAATTATTTTTCTTTTTACTTCTCAAATTTATGTTTTCTGCCAGGACCTTGATTAATAGACAATATATCCTGGACACCACTCTATATCACTACACAGAGGTCATCTTCATTCTTTTATATCATTGCATAGTACTCCATTATATGGATAGACCATAGTTGACTCACTCTTTGTGGATCAACTTTGACATCTCATCCCTCCACCCCAGGAGTCAGTATGATGAGAATCACTTGCTTTATTTGTTTTCTAGTGGGTGATGTTGAGCAATGAGGGTCACTTAACCTCTCTGTGCTTCAGGTTTCTCATCTATAAAATGGGGATAATAATGGTACCGACCAATAGCGTTGTTGTGGAGATTTAATGAGTTAATATATGTAAAACTCTCAGAATAGTGCCTAATATATATTAAGTACTCAGTAACTCTTAGCTATTATAATAATAGCAATTATGATAATATAATTGTCAATTATTATGACTATTATAACCTTCACGTATTCTTATCTGCTTGCTATCAGCCCTGGGCAGTATAAAGATGAGCAAAAACCTTTTTTTTTTTTTTAAGATTTTATTTTTTTAATTTATTTGGCACAGAGAGAGACAGTGAGAGAGGGAACACAAGCAGGGGGAATGGGAGAGGGAGAAGCAGGCTCCTCGCTGAGCAAGGAGCCCAATGCGGGACTCGATCCCAGGACCCTGGGATCATGAGCTGAGCTGAAGGCAGATGCTCAATGACTGAGCCACCCAGGCACCCCATGATGAGCAGAAACTTTTAAGGGGGGCAGTGTGGTTTAAAGAAAAGAGCACTGGGCTTGGAGCCCTGAGATCTGGATTCTAGTCCCTGATTTACTTCTAACCACTTGGGTAATCCTGGAGGAGCCATGAAACTCTCCTGATGTTATCTGTATAAAAGGGAGCTGGAGAGAGGAGCTTAATTCTCTCCCTGCTCTCTGGTCTGTGTACTTTACTGGATGACTTGTTTCACACTGGCCAGAGGACAGGAAAATCTTCTGCTCTGAAAACTGGGACACCCTCATCTGTCATTTGAATTGACAAGCCCTTGGCTTTCTTCCATTCTGTGGCCTTGTGATGCACCAGAATTAGAATAAAGATTGTTCAAGATCTTTAGTCCTGGGAGGAAAGGAGGGAAGGGGAAAGAGAGGGGAAGAGGGGAGGAGAAGGAGGTAAAGGAGGGGAAGAAGGAGGAGGAGGAGAAAGGAGGGGGAGGAGGAGAAGGAGGAGAAATTTATCTCCTTCTCTTCAGTTTCTTGGCTGTAGAAGAAATGTAGAAACGGGAAATTTTTTTTTTTTCTGCAAATTGGTGCCATGCCTCTCTGTACACAATATGGACATCTCCGAGTAAAGTTACTATTCAAAAAAAAACCAAAAACCAGTAAAGTCCTGAGCTTCTTATCTCTAAAAAGGTGCTTTTTGGAAAATGAACACTTGAGATTTCCTTAACGTGCCCCCTGAACATTCCAATCTGTTGGCTGTCCAGTCCCAGCAGTAATAGCAAGGTTTGGGTTAAACTTCTGAACTGCAAGGAGTGTCTCAAGGCAGTCACTTTTGTGGTGTGCAGAGCAGTGTGTGACCTCGACCTCTGAAAGCCCAGGCACAGAATTAATGAGAGGTTTCATGGGCCCCTAACAGAACATCTTACCAAGAATGTATTACTCTTGTTTTTGTATGTTCTCTTGAAACCCTTCAAATTGATGGTCAGATTGAAAACTTCAAAATTTCCTTTAAAAACCTCTGCCTGGGGTGTGTACACTTCTCTATATGTGTGTTATACTTCAAAGAAAATGTTAGAAAGGAAGAAAGAAAAACAAAAACTCTGCTTAAGTCTTACTTTCTCTAGGATAAAGCTAACATACCCATCATTCTTTACCTTTAGCATTTCCCCACTCAGCACTTTACAAAGCCTTTACTTGGCCTCTGGAATTGACAAACTGTAGTGTAGTGCCGAGAGCTCTCAGTTCAGGGTCAGCATCCCTGTCTCCAGAACTGCTTCTTGATTCTTTCACACAGGAGTTGCCCATTGTCGGGCAAGACCCTGGACCTTGTTACGGCTCCATTCTCTTAGCTACAAGACAGGTGTAATGTGGTTAGTAATGAAATGTGTTGTCATGAAGATTAAATATGATAAGGGATATAAAAATGCTTCATTAACTATAGAAAATGGTAAAAAATTTACAATTAAGGTTTATATCTTCCTATTATATTTTTCTGGTCTGTCATGTTATCATCTGGCTTCCTGGGGTCCACCCTCGGCTGCCCACACTTCGTTTTCCACCCAGCAGCCAGAGGGATCCTGTGAATACACCGTATCTCTCCTGGGCTCCAGTGGTCCTGTTTCTCTCTCAGCCCTCTCAACTCCTCACTCCCTCTCTGACTTCAATTCCTACTCTTGCCTCTCTTGCTCATTGTCTCCCAACACACTGGGTTTCCTGTGAGTCTCCAGACCTCCAATTCGGTCCTGCTTCTGAACCTTTGCAATTTACTCTCCCAGGAATGCTTTTCTCCCAGACATCCATGGGGCAAACTTTTTCACTTCCTTCAAGTCTTTGCTTTTCAGTGAGGTCTTTTTGGCCATTGTGCTGTAGTTGCAACCCCAACCCTCTCTAGCCCTCCTTCCTGCTTTATATTTTTCCATCACCTGTAAGCCTCTAATACACTGTGTAAGTGACTTCTTTATTTTGATTATTTTTTGTCTTTCCCTACAAGACCTAAGCTCTACAAGAGCAAGAATTTGTGTCTGTTTTATTAACTGATGGATCCCTAACACCTAGAGCACAGCTTGACACATAGTAGGCCTTCAATAAATAGCTGTCTTATGAATGAATGGAGACTGTTTCAGGCTCACTATTGGACAAAGGATGGAACTGACATTTCGTGATACTTTTCCAGACATCGCTAGTGAAAATGAGCCTTATTGGAAACTCTGTGTGGATTCCGTATCGTCCCCCCAGGATCTTGACCACCTGGAAGATATTTGTATAATCTCTGCATGCTCTAAAATCAAGAATGCTGTTTCTATTCCAAAGACCTGTGGAGTGGCAGTAAACGCAGTGGAGATGTTCTTTGGAGAAATAGAACCTGGACCATACAAGGCAAATTTGACCCGATGCACTGATCTACTATATGTTATTGTTTCCCCACCTGGGTTTGTAGTATTTTCTTTAGCAGCATGTCATTTGGTCTTGCAGTATCTTAAAAGGTAGAATGATGAGCACATAGCTTTCCCCAAACTGTGTGCCAGGGCACACGAGTTCTAGGAAATGCTTACCTGTGCTTAAAAAAGAATAAGGGCCCCATAGTTCTGGTTCACCATATGTATTTGCATCTTAAAGGCTCTGGGGAGTCACATAGCTTATTATAAATAAAGGATGAGTGGCCTGCTTAATAGTTCTTAATTTATTAGACTAGGGAAAAACTTTTTCACTGTATGCCTATTAATACCCTACCCCACTCCCAGAGAATATACATGAGTACTAACATTTATGGAGTTTTACTTAATATTTTGTTAAAAGGCCAGGCACTAAAATAACATGTATGCACCAAGTCCATGCATCATGCCAGATTATTTTTGAAATCTACACAATATTGAATTCTGCTCCAGTATATTCATTTATTTGAAATAACAGAGTAATATTAAAAGACACTACCTATTTTGTGGCCATGATCCAGACCTTTCCAACTTTCATTTCCCACTGATCTCATGACATCTTGTATATGTTTTATTTGGCCACTGAGTGCTGTTCAGTACTCTGCAAGCTTACCTAAGGAAGGAAATCCATGTGTGGAGTATCCATTATGTTAATAATATATTCTCTGTGGGACTGCAGTTCTTTTTTGATTTTTATCAGTGAAGAACTTATGAAGCACTGTTCCTTACTTTATGCCAGGAATTCCATTAGACACAATGAAGATACCAGGGGAACAAGATGTGACAAGATCATGGAGTTTGCATTCTGGCGTAGCTAGGCAAAGACAACACGTAAACGAACCCAATAATCAAAGGTTGAGCCAACGGTTTTAAAGGAAGAGAGGAGGAGCTGAGGCAGAATAAGGTGTATGTGAGGGTGTTTCCTATTCGAGATGAGGTGACCAGGAGAGAAGGATGCTCTGAGGTAAGGACATTTAAATTGAGGTATAAAGATGATAAGGAGCTGGCCATGACAAGAAGGGGAAGAAGAACATTTGTTTTAGGCTGAGGGAATGGCATGACTAATGGCTCAGCCACAGGAAGCAACTTGCTAAGAATTGAAAGAAGGTCACATGGTTGGACCATAGTGTTCATGAGAGTCACGAGGTGGGGGGAAGGGTGGCATTCAATGGGTATGGGCAAATCACTCGGCTTTTGAGGTCATGGATTAGACTTCGAGAGAGCGATATGCTTGAATTTATGTTTCAAGGAAACATGAAGCAGAATATACACCAATGTACTAAAATTTTTGTTAAGTGAACAGTGGACATTTTAGAGTGCTTTTAACTATCTAAAAAATACAGATCATATATTTCTCCTTCTCTCTATTCCAAACATACAATATCCTCCAATCCTATGTGAACCACTGGGTCTTGGTGAAATGTTGTTATTCTACTCCGTGTTTTATATGTGAGTCCCCACACCTAGGCTCTCTCTGACACTCTACTTTGAAGAACACTGACAGCCTGGGGCACACGTGAGGATTTTGAGGTCAAAGTCTACCTTCTACAGTCCTGGAGCTTGTTTTGGGGGTTTACCCCAAAATCTCCCAACATCATGGCCTTTCCTTCTTCCAAGCCCCCAAATCTTCCTCTGATTTCCATTCCACCCGTTCTTGAGCCTAATTCACACAGAAATCCCTGTTAAAGTGTTAATAGGTAATGATCATGTCTCTTTTTTTTTTAATTTTTAATTTTTATTTATTTTTTAAGATTTTATTTATTTGCGAGAGAGAGAATGAGAGAGAGCAAGCACATGAGAGGGAGGAGGGTCAGAGGGAGAAGCAGACTCCCCGCTGAGCAGGGAGCCCGATGCGGGACTTGATCCCGGGACTCCAGGATCATGACCTGAGCCGAAGGCAGTCGCTTAACCAACTGAGCCACCCAGGCGCCCGGTAATGATCGTGTTAAATAAAGTGCGTTGAAGTGTGATCCTGACCAAAAGCATTTTCATTTTGAAGACAATTCTTTAAGGCAGTCTTGGCATCTAAGGCGTAGAGAGAAGAGCCATAGGGTGAGTAGGTGGGGCAAGAGGAACTCCTGCTCTGGGTGCTTTTAGAGGGTTCCCCATATTAGAAGCACGTATGCAAAATAAACTTATTAAGTCATACATGGGTATCTGTCCCTTAGGATTCTGTGCTCAGTGTTGGCACAGTATGATCCATACCTCTAAACATCCACTCTTGTGACTGACACCATTCAGGCCCCAGGGAAATGCTTTTCGCATCTCTCACCTTGTGTTCCTGAAACATCGGCGGCTAGGTCTAAAGATTTGTGGGTTATTTTACTACTGAAGTCAGAGATAGACACTACTTTGATATGTAGGAGGGATCTGAGCAGTGAAAGAACTGAGGTATGACAAAATAAATGATCAGTTTTTCAAATCTCTCCTCTCAGAAAGCATGAATTCAAGAGATGCATCATTTTCCAATAGTGCTGAACATCCATTTTCTTGCTCTTCTTCATGCTTCAATGAGTAGTTCTGACGGTACTCATGAATTAGCATAATACCTTTAACACTTGCAAATGGCAGTTCATCAAATAATTCATGCAACTCTGAAAGTCATATTTATGTCAGTACAGATGTAACGTGCATGAAGTATGATGGTGATCCTTTTTGTTGGCTACTAGATGAACCCTGAACTCTGGAAAAGCAAAGCTTTGTTTTTATAAAAAATGTTGAAGAAAAATGTATCAAATTCTCACAAATGAAATTTAGAATTTCAGCTTTCTTTGAATAATTTGAATTTCACATGTTGATATTTCAATTATAATTTATATTTTGCCTTTTAATTTTAATAGACAATTCTGAGTACTTCAGAAGAAAACTGACTTCTTTGGAGAACTTATAAAATAGTTTTTTACTTTTTTTTTTAAAGATTTTATTTATTTGAGAGAGACAGAAAGAGCCTGAGTGGGGGAGGGGCAGAGAGGGAGAAGCCAACTCCCCACTGAGCAGGGAGCCCAATTTAGGGCTGCAGCCCAGGACCCCAGGACCATGACCTGAGCCAAAGGCAGACGCTTAACTGACTTGGCCACCCAGGCGCCCCAAAACAGTTTTTACTTTTCCAAGTATTTTGCATTTATTATAATTTATAGAATTTGATGAAAACCTGTTTAAATTTTCTAAATTTTGAATTTTAATCCAAAAAATTTTTAATCTTTTAGATTATTGAGAATGAGTACAAATTACAGTTGTGATAGAAATTAAAAATATAAAACTCCACAAAAGCGCAGTTCAGAGAAGAGAAAAGGCTATAAAGGAAAAATTTAGTAAATCTTCAAAGAAGCCACCTGCTTAAATTTTTAAAAACTGTTAAAAAGTAAAGTGAGCAGGCTTCCATTGGGTATGACCCACATGAAATTTGCAAATAGGATATTACAACTTCTTTTTAAGTCAGGTTTTTGAGGTATAGTTTACATGTAGGAACAATCACCCTTTTTAGGTATTCAGTTTTATGTGTTTTGACAAAATATATATACTATTATGTAACCGCGACCCCAATCAAGATACAATGTTTTCCATCAACCCATGCCCCATGCCCCTTTCTAGTCACTCCCCTCACCCAACTCTCCCAGTTCCCAGCTCCTGGCAACCTTTGATTTGATTGATGTCTGTCCCTGTAATTTTGTCTTTTTCAGAAAGTCATGTAAATGGAATTCATACAGTATATAATCTTTTGTGTCTGGCTTCTTAGCATAATCCTTTTGAGAGCCATTCATGTTGTTGCAAGTATTGATAGATCATTTTCTTTTATTGCTAGGTATTATTCCATTATATGGAGGAACTACAATTTGTTTAGCCATTCACCACTTGATGGACATCTGGGTTCTTTCCAGTTTGGGGAGATTATGAATAAAGCAGCTATAAGCCTTCTATACAGGACTTTGTGTGGCTATAGTGGGCAAAGTAGTTGAGTTACAACTTGGACCTATGTTGTCTGATTCCACAGCTTGCATGTTCAACTTCTAAGTTATATTACGTGAAAACAAAATATGTAAGTAACTCCTAGTTGACTGAGAATATCTTATACACAGACGGCCTTTTGGAAAAGTTGACTTGCCCGTGTGATGGGCATTAGATGATAGCCCAAATTTATTCGGAGGTAAATTACCCATTTCTCTTGGGTAAATACCTAGGAGTGGCTTGCTGGGTCATATGGTAAGTGTATGTTTAACTGTGAGAAACTGCCGAGGTATTTTTCGAAGTGGCTGTCCATTTTGCCCACCACCAGCAGCGTGTGAGAGTTCCCCTTACTGTGCGTCCTTGCTAGCACTTTGTATTATTAGGTGGTTTGTTAGCCTCTTTCTTTTAACTTAGCCATTTTAATAGGAGGACCATTCTCTAATTACTGATCAAAACAGTTAAATTGAGCAAAAAAAAATTATTCTCATCAACAACACAACTTGAATAGGTCGGATGAAATCTTGCCATTTCTTCTACTGGTTAAAATGATAAGAATATGGGCATTTGTTCTCCATTTTTCTCTTGCCCAGGGCCCACAAATGACAGTGGTGAGGCTTTACTCACTACATCCTTTCCTTCTGCTCCAAAGTTGACTCTTTGAGGAGGTGTGTTGCTTTGGGGTCCGAGAGCCTGCCTTGTGAAGGACAGCTACCACCTGCCTCTGCAGCACCCTCTAGTGGAGGTGGAGACTTCAGGATTCAACTTGTCCTCTCTGCCCGCACGGCCCCCTCTTCCCGAGGGCTGAAAGAAAAGTCAGCATGGCCACTCTGGGAGGCTTGCATAAACTTGGACATAACATTTGTCATTTAGTCACATACAGTTTATCTACCAGTAATATTTTATGTAAACCAGACTTTGAAACAGAATGAGAAGTATTTGGAAAAAAAATTGAATTCCTTATCATTGTGATATAAACAACTAAAACTGGTTAACCAGTTTTAGGTCATATTTCTGAGATGTAAAGTAGCAGAGATCTGTAGTTAAGTAATATGACAATTGAAAGAATATTACAATTAAATTTTTGCGCAAGGTTACAAGTGTCTATGGAAGTTTTCATACACACAAACCAGGAACTGTAGCTTTAGGGGTGTCACATGCCACCCAGAGAGGCTGCCAGCCCCTGGTCTAGAAGACAGGACCCGGGTTTAGGTAGCTTTCTCTGTAGGAGACCTAGCATGGCTCCATGGGCCACCTGATGGGATGGCGAGTGATGCCCTGAACAGTCTGTGAGCAGCTGAGCCTTCATTCCCCAACTGTCACTATGAGAAGCCTTATGGGATGTAGTAAATGGTAGCATGCTCTATTTTCCCATCCCTGGTGAGACCTTGCGTAGGGTTTCCCATCAGCGAAGAGTTCAGCTTTAGGATCCTGAAATCCTGGAAGCAGGGCATTGGAGAAACCCGGCCTGTGATGGACTTTGGGTGGCCTCTCTTAGTAGGGGAGGGAGAGGAAGTGAATCTGAAGCTATCTAATTTATCCTGACAGATTCTAAACTTTTTAGTAGATTGTAGAGAATGCCATGAGGGAAAAATGGACTTCCTCATTTTCAGATTCAGCAAAAAAAGGCACTCAATACATCAAACTGTTGCCTCTTCCTGCCCACAAGAATGTGTCCCCACAGGAACGGTGTCATTTTGTCATCTACCAAATGCAGGCTGGGGTAAAATATTTCCTGACTTGGCATTTGTGGAACCTTCAAATATTTAAGGGTACTCGCCTCTCCTCTCAGTTATTTCTTCCCTCAAGGATCACAAAAACCTTGAGAAATGTCAAGCTTCCTTTCCATATTTTCTTTACTGAATTCAAGATCACAACTTTTTTTTTTAGCCCTTCTAATAGATTTGGGCTATCATCTAATGCCCATCACACAGGCAAGTCAACTTTTCCAAAAGGCGGTCTGTGTGTAAGATATTCTGGGTCAACTAGGAGTTAATTACATACTTTGTATTCATTTAATGTAACTTAGAAGTTGAACATGCAAGTTGTGGAATCAGACAACCTAGGTCCAAGTTGTAACTCAACTACTTAGCCAGCTATTATACTCTCTTAAAATCTGAATGTACTGCCAACCCATTTCCTTATTTATTTATCTTTGAAAGTGTTTGACTGCTTGTGTTATTACTTTCATGTATACAAACAGTTAAAGCACTTTCAAAGGTAAGTAAATTTACCCAATTGGTCTCACAGTAAGTAAATACTTTTATTCTTGTAATAAAATGCTGTAGAGTCTTGGGCAAGGAACTTATCCTCAATGACACTTTTTCTTTAAACAAAAACTTTTTAATTGAGATGTAGCAAACATAAAGTGTATCAATCTTCGTTGCACAACTTGGTGAGTTGTATACACCCACATAATCACATTAATTATTATTGTGTTTTGCTCTTGGAAAGACAAATATACATTTAAACTTCAACTGCCTGGTGGTTCGACATGCAGAGCATGCAAAGAGAGTGGTATTCCAAGTTACACCTAGAATACTTAACTATAAATGAAAGTGAATATTCAGCTACTAGTAAAATTCCTCATGACAGATTTTGTTTGTATTGACAAAAGATTGACATCGTTACACAAAATCTATGTGACATTAGCCTAGATGATCTTGAGTATACTATAAATTTTGATCAAATAGTTCTCTCCATATTTGTCTGTGTTACACTGCTCAAATATGTGATTTACATTCTTAAGTGCTACTACAAAGCTGTTGCCATATCAAATGACTCAACAGCTCATCTTACACTGAAAACAATACAAAGGATTGCCTGAAATCCACCTCTCCAACAGTCACATAATTAGTGGGACCTGGACAATGGTGAAGATCTGGATTTCACAGAATAACGTGAAATTATTCACACTGATTTTGTCATTCTTTGGCCAGTGAAGAAGACTGAGAAATAAAAATTAGCTTGGGTGGTACAAAAAATCTGTCCTGTCTTTCATGTGACTAGAATAAAAAACCAAGATAAAGCTAGTTGCAGAATTAATAGAAAACAATATTTCCTCCAAGGACATGCTTCAAATGTCACAATACCTCCTTTCTTACTTATTGAGAAACTTTACTGTTGAACTGAGACTGGTTAAGAATAAAACATCGCACTCTTGCCCAGAGGATTTAAGTCACTTTGACACAGAGGAGCCGTCTTAGTTTCCAACCCAGGGGCAGAGCTTGAGATAAGAGGTGTCCAGACTCAGCATTTCACATCCATCTTAACCTTGTAGTTTCCCAAGGAAACAAGACCCTGCTTTCACTTTGCAGCCCACACTTGATGTTGACTTCTTTGAGTTTATCACAATACCACTTCAGTTAAATTATACTTAATTCTACCTTTCCCCCAAGCCCTAGAATCTCTTTTCCTTTGTCTGGTGCCATATTCCATGATTCTCTGGTGTGTAGTTTCCCTCTTTCCAGTGGATCAATAAATCTGCTTCAGTTGGCCTGTGGGTTTTTTCTTGGAATGCTTAAGCTGATTAGGCTCGGACAGTAGATTTCATTATTCCTGTTTTCCCAGATAAGGGAAACGGAACTCAAGAAGGTTAAATAAAATATAAGTGGGGTCATGAATAATAAGTGGTCACAGAATTCAAACCAAGATCTGAAGTGTGATGAATGAAGCCCCCATCCTTTCCCACTACACCATGCTGACCCTCTACTTTTGCTTAACAACCCAACCAATGTGAAGCCGCATAATCTACTCATGCCATGTGTCTCTTCTTCCCCATAGCTAATATCCAGTTCTGACACACATCTCTGTTCCTCAAAGTATGGCTTCAGTTTTATAGTGTTCCTTTCTGCCAGGAAGCTGAATGAGCCATCCAACAGTTCTAAGCTCCTTTCTTCCTCAGCTACACCAATCAGCACATATTTCTTTTTCATTTATTTATTCATTCATTCATTTATTTATTTATTTATTTATTTATTTATTTATTCATTTATTTAAAGATTTTATTTATTTATTTGACAGAGACATAGCGAGAGCAGGAACACAAGCAGGGGGAGTGGGAGAGGGAGAAGCAGGCTTCCCGCTGAGCAGGGAGCCCAATGTGGGACTCGATCCCAGGACCCTGGGATCATGACCTGAGCCGAAGGCAGATGATTAACGACTGAGCCACCCAAGTGCCCTAATCAGCACATATTTCTAACAACACACTCCGAGTTTTCACACTTGCATGTCTGTGCTTGTGCTGTTCCCTGACCTTGGATTCCTTGCCCATAACTCTCCGCCTGTACAAATCTGAAAAGAAATCATATCAAACTTTTTACTGCAAATATCAGAAACCATGCTAGTTTACTTTAGCAGACAAGTACAGAGAATATTGGGTGTTTTTTCACAGAAACCGTGAACAGTTGAGCCTTCATTGCCCAAACTGTCACTATGAGAAGTCTTACAGGATGCGGCAAATGGGAGCGTGCTCTATTTTCCCATTACTGGTGAGACCCTGGGTAGAGCTTGGGTAGGTAATATGTCACAGAACTTTGGAAGGACCAGCACACTGACTTGAAGGCTACTCCACGGGATGGGTCCAGGACAGGCAGCAATGCTGCCAAGGACCCAGGTAACATAGTTTCCATCTTCTCTGACATTAGGGAGTGCTAGACCCTCTCTTGCTACTGTTTAATAAGCTGGGGGTCCCTCACAGGGACTAGTCAGGTTGGCGCCATATTTACATCATGAGCTTCCAATTACACGGCTGAATTCTCTAACCTTTGTCTATGTATTATTACTTTCTGAAACATCAGCCTTTCGGGAGGGCTGTGGCTCATTGTGAGCACACGCTGCAGAATGATTCAATTACTTGGGGCCCTTCAGGGTTGAATGACCTGCCAAGACCAAAGCCCTTGTGCTACACACTTTATGAGGAATGCTGGGGACAGCCAAAGGGATCTGCTGGACCCTACAGTGGTCTCCTTTACCTCGCACCCCCAGCTTGAATCCATGCTGAGTGGAGTAATCCCTTTCCTGGCCCCTTTCCTTGTCTCATAAGGTGGGCTCCCTGCACTTAGAAAGAGCTTTCATATGAGTGGTCTTTTGCTTGTTTTATTCTTGTGATTTTGGTTTTGAAAATAGGCCCAGTGTCTTTGGCCAGTGGGTATAATTTCAGTGGATTTGATGGATATGACAAATAAAAGAATGATGAATATTATGTAACAGCTGGTGGACTCTGAATGGTTTTGGCTGTGATTCTGGAAAAGAATGAGGGAGGGATATGGTTACACACAAAGGTGAAGTTTGAATGGAGCCATCCTAACTTTCTTTTGGATATCAATATTTCAGCGGGAGGCTAAAGCAGAATGGCACAGAGACCAACGCAGTCCCTCTCCCCCAGGCTTCCTGCCTCTCTCACAGGACTGAAGAAGTTTCCAGACTTGAGACATTCTTGCATGTTTCTGGCAAGGCACCCCCTCTTCCCTACCCCCCAACACCCACCTCAGTGGGCATTATCTTCCTCTGTATAACTCAGTTACCACTAGACACCCAAGACTGCCTCCTCATTCCCCATTTCCCAGATTCTCTTTTCTGGAAGATCTGAATAGCTCCTTAAATGACTCCATCTCATACTTTTCCAGAACTCAAAACTCTTCCCCTGTGCCTCTGAAATTCAATGGATAGACAGGAAACTCTCTTCTTCCTCATGTTCCTTTCACCTTCTAGTCCTACCTGGCTCTTCCCTAAGGACACTGCTCCCTCTGTAGCCCCCTGTGAGGGTAGCTGGTTTCTCGTCCACATCTCTTGGACCAGTGGGCCTACAATAGGACAGGTATCCTCTTGGCTTCTTATTGCTGCTTTCATACCATGCTCTTCCATAAAAACAGCACTGAAATTCTTGATATTGGACTATATCATCTGCCACTTGCCTTTTGGCAACCATTTACTGACTCCAGTGTCACTTCCCCTCATTCCTGGCTCACTGTCACTTTCTCTGACATCATGTCTACTATGTTCTTGGTGATTTCAGTATCCATATAGATGAATCTTCCAGTTCACTGGCCTTTCAGCTCCTTAACCTCCTCTCCTCCAAACATCTCATACTCCATCCTGCCTCAGCCATTCACTTGCATGGACATACCACATGACCCTGTCTTTACCAAGAATCTTATCCCCTCCACTATCTTAATTTCAAGATCCCATTATCTGGGCACCACTTCTTATTTTATTTGCTTCTACCTATGTCTTCCTCCTCCATCCCATTTCCTTGCCTCCTCTTCATGAGTAACCACTATGCCTAATTTTGCACTTTTAATTCCCCTGATATTTAAAATGGCTTTATCACATATGCATGTATTCCTGAACAGTATATTATTTAGCTGTTTTTGTTTTGGAACTTTATATAAATGATGTCATACTGCAAATAGTGATTTGAAGTTTGCATTTTTTATACGCTATTCTATACACAAAATGTCTCCATGTTGTTGTGTGCAATGGCCGTGGTTTGGTTTTATGCTGTATAATATTCTGTGGTGTGAATACAACAAAATTTATTCATTCATTCCTCCCAAGGCTCCTTCTAGCTTTTTGATATTATTAATTCTGCTGCTATAAGTAGTTTGTACATATCTTCTGATGCATATTTGCTAGAGTTTTTCTAGGAGTGGAATCAATGGGTTCAACTTTACATGATGTTATTTTTTTCTAAAGTAAGTGTACATCACTTCCATTATTCCACTAATCCTGATTTTAAAAACTCTTTGCCCTCACCAGGACCTATAATAATTGACTGTACTATCTTCTTACTTCCTTCAATGTCTATTTACCAGCCTATAGTCCATGGTCTGTCATAATAGTCATTCCTTCATATACACCCTCAGTTCCTCTGCCTCCCCTTTCTTTGTCACGCTCATCTGGCAAAACCCTAACTCTGACCACGGCCAAATCTCTGTACATGCACCCACCCAAGAGAACGTGATTGCAGATAACTTCACAGCCAGGCTGGCTGTTCTCACTTTACATTCATACCACTCATCTCAGCCTTGCAGTCATACTGTACTTCCTTCGTCTACTAACTCTCCCATGCTTCTTTCTTATACCTTCTCCTCTCTCCTCAAACCTCTGTCACTTCTTGCTGCATCCTCACTCTCAGCAGATGACCTTGCTCCCTTTGTCACTGAGGAAATAGAATCAATCCGAGAAGGTGTGCCATTGGCTCTCACTTCTGCCATGTTCATCTATGCTCATTGTGTTACCCAGTGCTAGGTAACAAAGCACTCTAAAACTTAGTGGCTTTTTTTTTTCTAAATTATTATTTTTTTAAGATTTTATTTATTTATTTAACAGAGAGAGATACAGCGAGAGAGGGAACACAAGCAGGGGGAGTGGAAGAAGCAGGCTTCCCGCGGAGCAGGGAGCCTGATGTGGGGCTCGATCCCAGGACCCTGGGATCATGACCTGAGCCGAAGGCAGACGCTTAACGACTGAGCCACCCAGGCGCCCCTAAAACTTAGTGGCTTAAATAATGTCATTTATGATCTCACAGTTTCTGTGGGTCAGGAACTTGGCCACAGCTTAGTTGGGTCCTCTGGCTCTGGGTCTCCTAGTATCTTCCTTTCGAGTGCTCACATACCTTGATCAGTAAATAAATAGGCCAGTTATGCTCTGGCCCTCAAGGACAAGTACTTATTACTAATAACGAGCTGGATGAGAAAGGCCACACGCACTCTCGTCTTCCTATGGAACACACACTAGGCAAAATAAATTTTGTACTATTAGTAAATTGTAAAACTATTTTTTCCTTAAATTACCTTTATGGTATTAGAATAATTAACAGACATCTGGAAAAAGAAAGTAGAATTCTTGCCTCACCGGAGACCAAAATAATTTACAGATGGATCAGTGATTTAACTATAAAGAAAATAAAGTATAAAGTACAAAGTACCAGGGGAAAAAAAGGAAATAATTTTTCTTATCATCTCACAATAGGACAAAAAACCTTCTTGAATAGAGTACAAAACCCAAAAGTCATATAAAAAAGATGGGTAAATTTGATTCTATAATAATAAAAATGTCTACAGGGTGAGAAAAATAATGAACAAAATGAAATGACCAATTACAAACTAGGAAAATATTTTCAACTTACAGACAAAGGATATACAATATATATAATTTATATATAATTTATACTTTGAAAACACTTGACTAATCAATAAGTAAAAGATCAATAATAATCTAATAACAAAACAGGCAAAGGATATAAACAGACAATTGGAAAGATGCTCAAGTTCACTCAGTTAAAGAAATGGGAATTACAGCTACAATGAATACACATACTTTGTGTTAGACATCATGCTTTGCATGGATTATATACAAACATGTTTATATATTACAAATATTTACTCCTCTCAACAACCTTATGAACTAGGTACTATTGTTATTCCCATGTTGTAAATAAAGAAATTGAGGCTCAGCAGTTTGCTCAAAGACAGCTAAAAAGTAGCAAAACCACTGTGCTTCTCTTTTGCACATGCAAAAATGATACAAGTACAAGGATATTGACTGCAGAGCATGGCACAAGGCAAACACTGGGTAGGCGTTGGCTCAACAAGTAAATAAGTGCTGCTTATAATAGCAAAGATGGGCAACAATCTACATGCCCCAGGAGGAAACGGATTAAATAAATATGGTACAGTTAAAAGAATGAGCCACTGAGTGCATCCATAGGGAATAATCTCCAAGACTGATTACTGAGAAAAGCAAGATGCAGAATAATATAGATGACATGCGTATCAATTACATAATATAAGGGACATATTTGTAAAAGTGTGGTCCATCTCTGGAGGTATTCACAAGAAATTCATAAGGAAATTTGCCTCCCAAGAGAAGAACTAGGTGGCTGGCTGACAGAAGAGAGATGAAGAGTACTTTTCATTATATTCCATCCCTCCTACATTTTTCGTTTGTTTTCATGTGTGCATCTGTTACCTATTTAAATGAATGAAAAAAATTAAAAGTGAAGTAGTGATAATTTTAAAAGAAATAAAATAGTCTATAAGCAACAGTATGGAAAAATATAGTATTACAGCATGAGCTGTTCCTTACTGACTATATTTAAAAGAACAGGAAGGAGTGGTTTTATGTGCAAAAAATAGACATGGTCCAGGGATGTTAATATAGCATAGAAGCCAGATATTCTGGATTCATCTCTTGCTTTTGACTTTGACTGCTGGTGCCTGAGGCAAGTGAATTAAGCCAGTCAAATCTGGATAATAGTACTTAATGATCAACCTTACCTCTGCATTGTGAAAACCAATTACTCGATATTGGTGAAATGCTTTGAAGGTGCAACATTCCAGGGTGCAAGGCAGAGCCTGTTCAGACCTGTGTGCTGTCATGGGAACTAAGACTCTGGAGTCAAGGCTTTGAGGAGACTTCCAATCACCATTTAGTTACACAAATGTTTTTAAAGTGCCGGTGCTTCCAAATGTTTCTTAAATGTGTGTGTCCAGAGTATTAGCTTATTTCAGTAAGCTGCCAATGGTCCAGTGAGTACATTTTGAATATAATGATTTCAGGAAAATGAGTTCTTTTCAGAGAAGGGAAGTGAGGCCTAAGACATCACAGTGTACAATTCAATAAAGAAACTACAAACCCTTTAGAAATTTACCATGAGTTAGGGGCTGATGTTGGCTTTTTAACAACGTGTATTAAATGAATCTATAAAAATATAACATCCACAAGCAGCAATGTATAGTCTAGGAAAAGAAAACCAATGGAAATGAGAATGTTGGTAGATAGTTCTCCATGGGTTTCTCACACTGCTGCTCATCTTGCAAGCAATGCAGTGACTATCCTTCCATCTGGAGTATCTTTTCAAGGATGTTTGTGGAGTTAACAGCCTTGGAAGACAGAGATAGTGTTTTCCTCTAGAGCAAAGACAGGTTTGCCAACTGTGCTTTATCAAAGATCGAAGTTCTCTAAATTCCATGTTCCTTTCCTGTGGTACAATACAGTATATCTAGTTCTTTTCACATCACTCGTGGTAACTGGGGCTTGGGTCTCCTAGTATCTTTCTTCCAAGTGCTCACATAACTTGATCAGTAAATAAATAGGCCAGTTTTGCCCTGACCCTCAAGGACAAGTACTTATTACTAATAACAAGCTGGGTGAGAAAGGTCACACACACTCTCCTCTTCCTATAGAAAACATACTAGGCAAAATAAATTTTGTACTATTAGTAAATTGTAAAAATCTCCCACATTAAACTATTTTTTCCTTAAATTACCTTTATAGTATTAGAATAACTAAAAGACATCTGGAAAAGAGAAAGTGGTAACTGGGGCTTGTGTCAGTATGCTGATACTCTGGCTCCTGCTGTCACTATGAATAATAGACTATCTTTTGTCTTTGACCCAGGAGTTTCGTATCTTCTACCAGCGTCCGTGAAACTGTGACCAAGTGACTTCTTAGCTTGCCAGTTGAGTAATATCTCAAATTCTTCATAGTTCTTGAGAGAAAAGTACTCTCTAGATTGCTGCTATACAAGTGTAAGTCACTCATGTGAGCCACATACATAATTTTCAGTTTGACAGAAGCCACATTAAAAGGCTAGAAACAGGTAAAATTAATTTTAATAATGTTTTATTTACCTCATATCTGAAATATTATCTCAACATGTAATCAATATAAAAATTACTAATAAGCTATTTACATTCTTTCTTTAGTACAAAGTCTTTAAAATCTGGGGTGTTTTTAATACTTATAATAAATCTCAATTCGTACTAGCAACATTCCAAATGCTCAGTAGCCACTGAGTGGCTTTCATTTTGGACAGTGCAACTCTAGACTGTAAAATATGGTAAAATGGAAGTAAAAGTTTTCAGGCCTGAAATAGATTTTTCTTTTTCTTTTCTTTTCTTTTCTTTTTTTTTTTTTTTAAGATTTTACTTATTTATTTGACACAGAGAGAGAGACAGCGAGAGAGGGAACACAAGCAGGGGGAGTGGGAGAAGGAGAAGCAGGCTTCCCGCTGAGCAGGGAGCCGGATGCGGAGCTCGATCCCAGGACCCGGGGATCATGACCTGAGCCGAAGGCAGACGCTTAATGCCTGAGCCACCCAGGCACCCGAAATAGATTTTTCTTTAACAACAAAAAAAATTAAGTCTAGAATGTCAGTGATATCACTCATCAGACCTGTCACTCTGGGGACTCTGAACCATGTCCCTCATGTTCCAAAATTTAAGTCTGACAAACCTGTCAGGAAATCCTTCATGCATTATTTAATCCTCCTGTGCCCTTTAAGGTACATTCAGGATGGTTGGTTCTTCTGCAGCTGCATGTAATAAGATAGGAATGTAGGATAAAAGTCATTAAAGACAAATTTGCTACCAATCCATCAAGCCATGCCTTGTCCTTTTGTTTCCAGAAACTGAAATTTAAATGTACCTTCACTTTTTCTTTAATTTTCTCCTTTGAGAAGTTTATTTGCCTAGCTAGAGGAGGGGGGAGATTCCTAACCTCAGCCCATGTGATACTACTATTTGAATCAGAGATGAGTACTTAAACAATTTTGATTAAGGAAAAATGAATGACTTTAGCCAGACTCACTTTGCCTCACATTTGCTCATCTGCCCTGCCTAGTCCACAGGGTTGCCACATGATCACAAGGAATAATAGCAGCAATGGGGTGTTGGCAAAGGGAAGGGGGAGAGCCTGAGAAGTAAGCTGCACTGATGATGAATATAATCTGTACTTACTATAAATTTTTTGCTGAACAGCATTCTTCAGACCTCAGAATCTTGCATGGGTTTGATTATGGTAAAATAAAGTAGATAACTGCAAAACTTTATCTTTGGGACTGAGGAGATGTAACCCAAATAATATTGAGGTTTAAAAGCAAGAAATATGGTTTACAAGAATCATGCACATTGCTCCTCCTATATCCTCAAAATCCTCCATAGATGGGAAAATGTAGAAGTTAGAGAATTTTGTTTTAATGTCTAACCTCATGAAATCCAATGTTCAAGAAAAGGACTCAAATAAAAATGTTATGAGATTTCATCTAAAATTTATACAACAGAATCCTTTTTGGAACAATATTGGCACAGGGAAAAGACGCTTAATCAATCAAACTCTTTGTAAGGGTCCTGTAACATTGGCAGTGGATGAATTAAAAAATGACCTAAGGTGTGGTCAAGCACCCTACAGAACAGTATCAGTCCTCAGATCCCAGACCTTAGACAACTCAGGGCCTCCCCATCGGTCTGTGGAGGAGACAATCTGAGTCCCAATATGAGCACAGGGGAGGATTCACCTCCACATAGATTTTCCACCAACTGATGACCTATTGTTACTCATGTCATTCTATTCCATTACATGAAGCTGGCATTTGGTCTAAGACTCTCACAGAGGCTCTGCCTTTCCTTCATAGTTCTATTTAAGAACTGTTACCAAGGTGCCTCAGTGACATTGTGTCCTCTTTTGTGTGTACCCTTCTCTTTTATCCAGCACCCTGACTTCCCAACCCTCTCCTCAAGAGTCTCTTCATTTCTTCTATTGCCATGTGTTCCAGTAGCACCACCCTTTGAGTTTCATACCTAGGCTTTGGCCAGATTCTTCCCTGGTTTTGGACCTCACCCATGTTGACACCTGGCCCCTTCCAGACTCAGCTTGCCCTGCTTACCATTTGGCTTCATTTGCTACATCTTTGGGTAACAGGCATGTCACCCTGCCTCACCGCCCAGTTGGGTGCTCTTTTAGGCAGCCGTTAACTTTGCAGGCAGTGGCTCGTTCCTTGTATTAGACAGTCTTTCACTCTCATTTTTCCTCTGCTGTTCTCTCTTTTCTCCCTCCAGTGAAATGACAGTGAGCTATAGTAAAAAGCCTATGGAATTTGGAGTTAACAATGACTCCAGTTTGGATGCTGAATATTGAATTCCATGGTGCCACCTTGCTGTGCAACCTTGGCAATAGTTACATCTAAGCTTGGCTCTTCATCTATAAATTTGGGATGATAACAATCAGTGCATAAGTTTCTTATGATGGTAAAAAGATGTGTGAGGGCTAGTGTGCAAGAGCCAGACATAAATTGACACATGAGCATGGCATGTTTGAAGGACAATGAGCTGAGTGTTCTAAAATCAATTGACTTTTTGTTGGCCTGACTCTTTCTGCCTGAATTGGATTTTTTTTTAAAACACAGATATCTATCTTCTAACTCTGCTATATTATATTACTATGTCTTTGACATGGTCTGCTTTATCTTTTGTATTCCTTTCAGTAGTGCCTTGACCATCACAATCGGGTATTTCTTGGCTTGAGTGGAACAGAGAGTTCCTGCTGGAGTCATGGCACATAAACTTCCCCAAAGAGGGCTTCAGATGTTGGGAACCCTTGTAGGTTTTTGACCAGGAAATCCATAGCATGAAAGAAAGTTGTAGGAAAACCTGATACCAGTGTAACAGAACTGCTTGGAAGCAGGGAGGCTAGTGGTCAGAACATTTGACAGATCTGAGGCCCTACATGCTGTCGTCTGTGAGGTTTTGTACAAATTGTTTAGCTCTTCAGCTTTCATTTCCTTGTCAGTATACTGGGGATATTATATCTTCCCCACAGCACTGACAGGAGGATGTATGGGAGAATCCATGATACTTGATTATCACGGTATCTGGTATGGAGGGCCTGCTCAACACACATTAACTGTGAGGGTCTTAATGTTTCCTTTAAACATCTTCTGAAGCTCTTCTCAATCCAGAGTGTTCCTATTAAAATGCCAATCATATCACATCATTCTGCTCAGAGCCCTCCAATAACCCCTTCCATTCAATGGGAAGGTCACGATCCTTGTAGACACCAACTCAAACGCACTATTTCCTTTCTCAGCTCTATTTCCTTTTTCCCTGAACATGCAAAGCCTCTTTACAAAACATTTAATTTAATTATTTGGTATGCTTACTGTCTATTATCTGTCTTTCCCTACTAGAGTGTAAGCTCCGTAAGGGAGGTGTATTCTGTTCACTGTTAGGTCAGTGCTCTAGATTAGTGCCTGGCCAGTGTAAGTGCCTTTTGTTGAATGAATGAATGAATGAATGAATGAATGAATGAATGAATGAATGAATGAATTTCCCACAGCCAGAGGTAGATGGTCTCTACCTCTTCTAAGGGCCTATATGACTTTGATGGCTATTCTCTTATGCTACTTATTATAGTCTAAATTATGCTGTGGTATTTTGAGATTTGCCTCAGTCCCTTAACCAGAGTGTAAGCTCCCTGATTGGGAATGGTGTCCTCCGCCAGTTTGTGTTACCCCCAAAGCCTAGCACTCAGTCATTAGTGCTCTTTTTGGGGAAAAATACCTCTGGAATTCTGGACAATGTTCTCTGTCTTCACTTCACTCCTCTCTTCACCATTTCTTTACTAAGATTAAACCTTATTATCAAAAATTAATTGGTTAAAGATCTGGTCTTTCATTTTCAAGAGCAAATGAATTTAATAAATACCACTTAATAAAATCCATTAATAAGTGGTCAAATTTAATTTCTGAACATAATACTTACATTTTCTTCTCAGGAGAAATAAAAACTCGTGCAATGGCCACCTTCTTTAACGTGGTGTGAGTATCAGAGTGAGACGGATTCAGTGGCAGAAGCAGCTCCACGGTGGGCACCCTCTCCACCTGTTTCCCCTTCCCTCCACGTGGCTGCATTGCACAAGGATGGAAGTCAGGCTCCCGCACCCCCTCCTTCACCTGGGCCGCCTCTGTGCTGCCTATCCTAAAGCAGTGTGGCTTAAGGGCAAAATCAAAAGAAGTGGAAAAGAGCCATTTAAGGAAAGAAGCAGACAAAAAATACAATTCTCTCTCTCTCTATTACCTAGGGAATTACAAAAATGTGCTTAAAAGGACATTTCTCTTATTTGGATGCTAACCTTCCTCAGCTTTTTGCCCAACTCGTGATCCCAGTAACTGATGTCTATTAAAATTTGGGCTTGTGTAAAACTAAAGAAGAAATTCCTGAACTTGAGCTTCCCACACAAATAGCATGAACAAGCCCTCAGGCAGCATCTATGGCGTTGAAGAAAGAAAAAGAAGGGCCCTCTTGCACCTCTGACAGAGGCACACTGAGAGTCCCTGGGACCCGAGTTCATCACTGCAGCCCCCGGGGACCTCCTGGAAGACAGGTGTGCAGAAGGCAATGTTTACTTGCTGCCATCCTCCTTTCTCAACCCTGAAGTCCTGTCACTTTTATTTGATATTTCTATTTGAAACTCTTGTGTTCTCCTCAGGACCCCCAAGGGCACAGGGAGGTCTGCATGCTTCTCTTGGTCCCTCAGGGGTACACTGCCCTCTGTGACACACTCAGGGACTCACGCTTGGAACGACACGCATTTCCCAGGCTGCTGGGCAGACATACTGGCCGGAGGGCTGTCGGCTTCAAAGGCCCGGATGAGCCCCTGTGGCAGGTCAGCCCCTGGAAGTGCCTCGGATGGGAACAGACACCTGGACAAACACAAAGGAAGCAGGATGGTTCTTTTTTCCTGCTGCCCATCTCCCTGAGCGAGATGTGTCAGAACTACCTTCTCATGGCTCACAACATAAAGAGGCTTTTGTGTTGTTGGGGGCCGGGGAAGATGGTGCACGTTGGATGAGAAGCTTCTCGGTGCTAGTCTTTCATCTTTAGACTCTGAGCCAGCCAGTGCATCTGGACCTTGCCGTGTCCAGCAGGGGTCGGCCCCTCATTGGTCCCTTGCCCTGTCACAGCTAACTCTGCCTGTCGTGGGAGATTCTCAGCCAAATGGCCATTGACTGATCTTCCACAGAGTGTGTATGTATCACTTTTCAAAAGCACTGGGCTCAGTGCCTGATCCCGTAGGAACACAACAAATATTTGTTGAACAAACAAATGAGAAACTCTAGAACAATTCTAGAACAAAGCTATATTTTGAGGAGTTGGACCAGTTGTCTCTGTTGGGATTCTTACCCTCCACCCCCTGACCTCCCAAAAGGCAGACTCTGAAACACGGATGTGAGTGAAAATAGTTCATTTGGGAAGTGATCCCGGAAACACCGATGAGGGAATAAGGAAGTGGGACAGGCAAGGGAAAGCAGCCAACAGAGGCTGCCTCATTTAGCAAATTGCCTCTGTGGGCAACTGGAGCGTAGCCCGGCTGGCGAGCTCAGGGAGGCACGGAGGGACATCCTCCTCAGATGGACCTTCCCCAGAGAGTGAAGGGGCCCAGGTATGTAGGTATTATCCTTCAGCTCCTGTCAGGCATTGACAAGGACGGCTCTCAGGGGCATCGTCAATCCCAGCCTGCTTTGTGCAGAGTGTGCTCTGGGCCACAGAAAGCCTTCCAGCGGTTGGAAGTCAGGCTGGTGGGCACGTAGATGGTGGAGGGCATTTGCAGTGTCTGCAATACCATCCCACCTACTCCAGTTTCCTTTCCCTCCACGTCCTCTGTACGATTAGCTGTCAGGGGACACCGAAGGCCACTGGCTCCTCCAGCTCTAAAGATAATAGTAAGTTCCAGAGACTACAGCCTAGTCAGACGAGTCACTGTCTTGTTACTATTATATTGGTGGTGTGGCTAATACACATATGCATTTCAGCAAACCACAGGCTAACTTTCTTGCAGTTCATTTTGGTTGCCTGTGATTCTCTTGCCTTTGTTTCCAAACAACATCTGTGTTTTAGTACTCACGGGATTGAAGAAACAATGCTTGCGTTTAAAATTGGAGGGGTTGGGAGGTTTAAAGAATAGTAGTGTTATCATTGGGAATTGAACATATTTAATGGCATTATCATGTCATTTCCACCCAAACCTGACATATTGGACCCATGACAAACCTTAGATATTGTTTAAATGAGCTCGTTTTATAGACAATGAGACCAACCAGCAGAGAGGTGAAATGATTTGTCCAAGGTCACACAGCTGGTTAGAGGCAGGACAAGATGAAGTCCTCCTTGCCCCGTCCCTGTCCCTTTGCCCTACTGCTGTTTGCTCTAACCATCTCCAAGGTGTTAGTCTTCACAAAATCTCCGGGAGGTAGGGGTCTGGGTAGTCAAAAACTATACACTACAAACTTTACCCTCCCCCAAAAGTAATTTCTTTGATTTTTTTTTTTTTTAATAACTGATCTCATCTTGGTCCTAGAACTTCATTCATACACCCCCCCCCCCAAAGTTTCAGTGTAAAATAACGGAGTTTCCCAGGGACTGATTCACGAGGCTAATGGTTTTACTTTGTCAACAGCCCAAAATGAGTTACTTACATTTCTCATGTTCATGCAGAAACTCCTTTGCTGGCCACCCTGGCTATCTGAACATTGGTGACATTTATTCTGAGTGTCCTCCATCTCCACGGAAGTTCCAGGTCTCTCTTCTGATTACAACATTGGAGATCTTTTTAAGAGACAGATATGTTTTTTGACACAGTGTCATGTTAAATGATTACCATCCTGTGACACATCTAAAAGAATAAACCGATCAGTCTGGTCCAAGCAGAGAGCTGGCTGTGCAAGAAATAGGAGGCAGGGGGGAGAGCCAGGGTGTTGGGGGAGGTGGGGTGAGAGGGAGAGCAGAAGGAGGTGCGGGAAGGATGCTTAAAGCATGAGGGACTTCCAAGAAGGGCAGGCATGGCCAGGACTGAGCAGCAACCCAGTGTGAGGGCCCTGGGAGATTGGGAAAGGGAGCTTTGAGTAGGATGGAGTCCAAAGGCATGTAGCAGAACCACTTCCTATGCAGTGACCACTGGGGGCAGGGTTGGGGGGTGGGGATAACGCTTAGACAGGCAGAGAGAATATTGATTGAGGCTGGTGCTCACCATCTTCAGAGCCAAGAGGTGGCCTTCTAATCCTGTCTGCACTCACATGGGAGCCAGACCCCCTCTCCTGACGCCCATCCAAAACTCATCATGCCAGGCACAGATGGCATTACCCATCAGTGCCCAAGGGCCAAGGGGTAAGTTTCAAGGCCTGTGCAGTCCTCTTGGAGCTGTGATTTCCTTTGATTCTCTTGTTCTTGTTCTATCCGAGTGGGACTTCTGTTCCCATTCTGAAGGCCACTGTTAAGTCCTATTCACTCTCAATGGCTCATTTAGTTCAGTGGGGGTTTGGGTTTTTAGAAGGTTTCCTCTTTTAAATTCTTTTTTTTCTACCCCCCTCCTTTCTTTAAAAAGGGGTCATAAAGAGCTTTAAGATGCCATGCATGAAAAGCTCTGGATAAATGCAGCTTGTACTGGATTGTAAAATACTGTATTGTTCCAAGCTTAATTCCTTGTGTGAGACTGGAATTGGTAATTTGCTCGTCCTGAGGCAGAGGCCTAGCAGCGGGTTGCAGACTGAGCGCAAGGATGGGCGCAAGGATGGGCGCCCCTGGGGACCGCAAGGGAAACCGGAGGTCTCCAAGGGAAATTCTCCTTTTGGTCCAGATTTGGTTTTCCTGACTTTTGCATTAAGGTAAAAGAACATTTTCATGAAAAAAACATAGCTCTGCTCTCTGAAGTGGCACTTTGGGGGCTGGATCGGGTGCTATCTATGGTCACACAGATTTCTAAATCAGAGAAAGGACCTCCTCCCAACCTTCCTGCTCTAAAAACTCTCCCTGGCTAGTTTGTATGTGGGGGGAGTCCCCCATGTCTGAGTGATGGAGACAGTTGGCTCTGAAGGTCCTTTTCCCTCCCTTGGCATCCAGGATGAGAGGCTGCCCAGTTTCAGGCCAGCAGGATGACTGAGTTTCCCTCCCATCTGCCATGCTTATCCCTGCCTCCTTGTCATTGACTCCTTTAGTCCTTGCCTGGAGTACTCCCCTCCCCCTCTTCTTCTCTGGCTAGATTGTGCCTCTCTGCTTTCAAGCTACCCTTCTGCATAAAACTCTTATTCCAACTCTGCTGAGCTCCCTCCTCTCTGATCTCTGCGGTAGCCATAGTCATGATTGCACATTTTAACCCCCAGGCCCTTGCAGAGCAGCTTACAGAGCATTATTTGTGACTGGAGGATGTCTTGTTTTAGGGTCACACCTATCACCTTAAGTAATTTATGGAAGTGTTTCGTCTAAACAAATCCCATGCTATCTCCACGAATAATCCCAGGGAACCCTTCTCAGTACTGATACTGTGAGAATAAGGAATTTACTCTCCTTATTCTCACAGTATCAGTACTGAGAAGGGTTGAGTTTGCCATCTCTGGATCCAATTATTAAAAGCGTCCATCAGAGAACGCAGCCACTAACTGGGGGTCGGAGAAGTTCCAAGTATCTCCTGCCCCCAGCCTTAGCCCGGTGGGATACCAAGAGTGAGGTCTGGGCCCCCTGGACATCTGGGCATGAAAAAGTAAACAGATCTCCCAGACACGGAGCTCCCGCCCCCCTCCCCATCGGGAGCTGTTCACGTGCCCGTCGCTGGCCAGGGGCTGCCCCTCTGTCCCAAGCTTCCAGCTGCTTGATTCAATTCCTTTCCATGCCTTCTTCCTGCCTCACAGAAATAGCAGTTTTACAGTCATGTCATTTTGGCACAGCAGAGATTTCATGTTAAGAAAAAATAGAATCGGTGCTGGGTCATTGCTATTGAAACTATCACACCATTTTATACTCGCTCTGAAAGGGCCCTCCTCTCAACTCCCGCTCCCAGGCTCCCCTCTCTTGTGTAGCCTTTTGTGCAGCTCCTTTGGTTTTTCTGCTCTTCAGATGTGCACACAGTTTAAATAACATTCCTTCCTGAATTTGTCCCTTCATTTCCCCAGCTTCTGTGCTTGGGGGCTCTCCAGCTCCCATCCTTTTTCTTTCTTGCTAATGTTCTCTCCTCTATCCTTTGTGGACAGGCCAATTTATTCAGCCCTGGCCTCCCCCTTCCTCTCCTCCCTGTTTTCCATTCCTCACACTCCTCCTGACAAACACTCCCCAAACAGTGTGTGTGTGTGTGTGTGTGTGTGTGTGTGCGTGTGTTTGGGATCTGGGAGAATAAAATCTATTCTGAAGAATAGATATCCCTGAAGAGGTGGAAAGCAGTGTTCCCACCCTGAAGAGGTGGGAAGAAGTTTCTCCTCCTCCCCCACAATTTCTCTTAAATGTCCAGTGTGGCCAGTCTGGACACAGGCTCAATTTTATGCATAGGTTAAGGGCTGTGTGATTTGCAGGGTGCTGGGAAGGCCACGGCAGCAGGCACTCTTGGTTGCCTGCCCATCAGCCATTTCTCCCTTTCTCCTTCCTAACTGCACCCGGACTTTGTTTCTCAGGTGCCTGTTGCTCAGCTTTGGGCTCCAGAGGAGGTGGGCTCGAGCCCCATTGCTGTGAATCATGATTGGTCTAACTGATCTTGAGCGTTCCATTCCCCCTGTCCCTGATTGGTGTAGGCATGGGTATGTGAAACAAATCTATCCAATGAGAATGAAGAAGTCAGCTGGGGGCGGGGGGCATCTGGGAAAGATTGTCCTCTATCTTTAAAAGATAACACAGAGAAATAAAAGTCCTTGATGCCGTGGTATGTTGTCTGGAAGCTGTGATGTTGAGAGCTGCTATAGCTATCTTGAAAACATGAGAAGACAAGCCCCAGGGAAAAGCCATTCTGCTGAGAATAGCAGAAAAGAAATATGAAAAGGAGTTGAGTCCTTGATATCCTTGTACTGCAGAAGCTGTCTTACTCTGGATTTCTTGTTTTTGAGATAATAAACCCCCTCCCTTTTAAGTCATTTGTCTTTAGTATTTTCTGTTCCTTGCAACTTAAAGAATCTTTAAACACATAGCTTTTCTGACCTAAAATGTTTCCTCTCCATATATGCCATCTCTCCCCTGTTTAGCTTGTGTGAGATACACAGATCATAATCATAATAACAATAGCTACTAATTTCATATCTCTTTTCATGTGCCAGGCACTGTTCTAAATGCTTAAAATAAAGTAATTCATTAAACCCTTATAAAGAGCTCTAAGATAAGCACTCTTTTTTTTTTTTTAAAGATTTTATTTATTTATTTGAGAGAGAGAATGAGAGAGAGCATGAGAGGGAAGAGAGTCAGAGGGAGAAGCAGACTCCCCGCTGAGCAGGGAGCCCAATGTGGGACTCAATCCAGGGACTCCAGGATCATGACCTGAGCCGAAGGCAGTCGCTTAACCAACTGAGCCACCCAGGTGCCCTAAGATAAGCACTCTTATTATTCCCATTATACAGATAAAGAAACTGCAGCATAGGAAGATTGAGAAAATTGCCAAAGATCCCACAGCTAGTAAGAGGCAGTGATGTGGTCTGAATCTGGGCAGTCTGGCACCAGAGTCCATCCTCTTAACAATGACTCCATTAGCTTCCAGGAGTTGAGCGGACTGGGAACTCTGGACTCTGGTTCTCCTGCAAGGGGCACATGTACTCTGTCCCCATCTGGGGTCAAGTTAGCTGCCTTGCCCTCCCTTGAATGAGGAGCACTCTTTGTACCTCCTCATGAGTGTCTCTTCTCCAAGGCGAGGAAGCCCATGCCAATTTTGTGAGAACCAGGATTGGTGGCTGCCTCACTTCTCTGCAGCTGACGGTGTTGTGGCCAGTGCCCATCAGGTGTCTGGAAATGTGATCCAGAGCCACCATTCTTATGCATTCTTTATTGCTATCACCAGGATGAGTTGAACTAGACATTGGACAGCCTAAAGGCTAGCCCAGAGCCAGACCTGGGGAACCTTCTCCCTTTCCCCTGGCCTCAAGCTCAGATTCTTTTAAGATCCCTCTGTAACTTAAGGACCCCTGACTCTTGACCTCACTCAGTGGCCCCAGTCTGTAGGACATGGAGTTTTGTTATTAAAGGGCCTTTAAAACCCTCCTGGTCCCATCTCCTCCCACCTCCTCTGTATCCCTCAGCATCCAGTTAGGAGACAGAAGCCACACCAACTATTTTAAAAGAGAAAATTTAATATACATAATTGTTATACAGGCTTGAAGAATTGAAAAGGCAAAAAGAGAACACAAACGTATCATACAGCAACGGCAGGAAGCTGCTCCCATCCTTCTGGCTGTGGATCAAAGGAAGAGGTTGGAATTACTAAAACTGAGAAACTTCGAGGAGGTGGAATTCTGAGGAGGGAGCCTTACTCTGCCTGCACTGGTGGAGCAAGGAGGTATCGCTGGGGTGCTGCTGACAGGACCTTGAGGCCCCTAGAAACCAACAAGCAAGTAGGAATGAGTGAGTCAGTCCTGCCTCCTCCAACATTGCAGCTGGCGTCCGGTGCTCTCCGTGGTGGAATCCAGCACTGAGCCAGATGACAAAGCAGCAGGCAGAGCGCAGAAGAGAGGGTTTGAACCTGAAAGACAATAGTTAATGCTCCCTCTCTCTCTCCTTAAGTGTGGTATGACCAGCTCAAGGCACTGCAAGGGTGGACATTTATCAAAGGGAATTCAATACAGTAAGAAAACTTTAATTTCGTCTCCATCCCATTTGCGTTGGAGGTATAAGACACACGTGAGGGGGCAGCCACATGGAAGAGAGAACACTCTAGAAAGGCCAGTGCAGGAGGCTTTAAAGGAGTGTAGTAGAAGCTGGTAGATGGTTTGGTGTAGGAAAGTTTACCATGTACTGAGGAGGAGGGCTTTTCTTAAATTTTAGGTAAAACAAAGGAAGGAATTAGATAAGTAAGAGTTTGACACCTATTACTGTCACAGTATTGATACTGTCCTTCCAAAGATCTTTCTAAAAAAAAAAAAAAGTTGTTCTTACCTCTTGAATCTCTGGGGAGACTCCATTTCTGCATATGGGGGGAGGAGTGACGTGTTCCTGAAGGAATGGACGCTTATTAAGGACTTCCTCTGGGCAGACTCTTTTCAGTTCTTTTACCACTTACCATCCATGTAACCCTGGTCAAACTACATTACTTCTTTAAGCCCCAGGACCCACGTCTATGAGATGAAAATAGTGCTATTTCATAGAGGTAGGAGGATTAGGGAAATACTGGAAGGCTCTTAGCCCGGTGTTCTTCATACATTGTCTCTCATTGTTTGTTTAGGTACTTTGCCCTTGTATATAAATTTTAGAATCAGCTTCTCCATGTTTATAAAATATTCTGCTGGTTTAACCTGCAAAAATGAATTAATGTGCTAACATCCTTTCATGATTAAAAAACTAACAAACAAGCCTCAACAACAACAACAAAGGAACAGAATGGAACTTCTGCAACCTGATAAAGAGCATCTATGAAAAACTCTCAGCTAATATCACATGTAATGGTGAAAGACTGAGTGCTTTTTCTGCAAGGTCAGGAACAAGATCAGGATATCTGCTCTTGCTACTTCTATTCAACATTGTACTGGGCAATTAGGCAAGAAAATGAAATAAGAGGCGTTCAGATAGGGAAAAAAGAAGTAAAACAATCTTTATTCCCAAATGACATGATCTTGTATACAGAAAATCCTAAGAATTTATTTAAAAAATTATTAGAACTAATAAACAATTTCAGCAAGGTTGCAGGATATAAGATCAATAAACAAAATAAATTGTATTTGTATATACTTTCTGATATAATAGCATCAAAAAGAATAAAATATTTAGAAATAAAATTAACAATAAAAATGCAAGGTTTGTACACTAAAAATTACAAAATATTTTGGAAAGAAATTTTTAAAAAATCTAAATAAATGAAAGTAGGTCTCAGGCTCATGGATTGAAAGACTTAATATTGTTAAAAATGACAACACTCCCTGAACTCATCTACAGATTTAACACAATGTCTATCAAACTCCTGGCTGACTTCTTTATAGGAATTGACAAGCAGATCCTCAAATTCATATGGAGATGCAGGAAACCCAGAACAGCCATAACAACTTTGAGAAAGAATAAATGTGGAGAACTATCATTACCTGGTATCAAGACTTATTATAAAGTTATAGTTATCAAGACAATGTGATAAAGATAGGCATGTAGTTTAATGGAATAAACTAGAGAAATATATATATATATATATATATATATATATATATATAAATACAGAAGAAATAGAGAAATATTTCAGTTCCATTCTGTTCCTTTTTTGCTGAGGCTTGTTTGTTTGTTAGTTTTTTAACAAAGATAGGTATGTAGTTTAATGGAATAAGATAGAGAAATATAAATATATCTGATTTTTAACAGAAGGGCAAAGGCAATCTGGGAGCAAAAGGAAAGCCTTGTCAACAAATGTTGCCAAAGCATGTAGATACCCAGAAGCAAAAACAAAAACAAAACACAAACAAAATAAAAGATATATAATTCACAAAAATTAACTCAACATGGATCATGTACCTACATGTAAAATGAAAACTAGAACATGTCTAGAAGAAAGCATAGGAGAAAATCTTTGTGACTTTGGGTTAGATTTCATAGATATGATAGCATGATTCACATTAATAAATGAAATTTCATCAAATTAAGAATTTCTGCTCTTTGACATAGGAGAATGAAAAGACAAGCCACATCTTTGTGAGAAAATATTTACAAATCACATATCTGATATTGGATGTGCATCCAGAATATATTAAAGAACACTCGGGCGCCTGGGTGACTCAGTTGGTTAAGCGACTGCCTTCAGCTCAGGTCATGATCCTGGAGTCCCAGGATCGAGTCCCGCATCGGGCTCCCTGCTCGGCAGGGAGTCTGCTTCGTCCTCTGACCCTATCCCCTCTCATGTGTTCTCTCTCTCTCAAATAAATAAATAAAATCTTTAAAAAAAAAAAAAAAGAACACTCAAAACTCAATCATGAAACAAACAACCCAACTTAAAAATGGGCAACAGCTTTCAACAGACATTTCACCAAAGAAGATATACAAATGCCAAATAAGCACATGGGTAGATGCTCTTTATCATTAGTCATTAGAAAAATGCACATTAAAACCACATTGAGATAACACTACCAATGTATTAGAGCACCTACATTTAAAACACTGACTGTAGCAAGATTCGGTGAGGATTTAGAGCAACTGGAATCCTCACACACTTCTGGTGGGAACATAAAGTGGCCCAACTCCCCTGAAAAACAAATCTGGCAATTTCTTAAGTTAAACATACAGTTACCATATGATGCAGCTGCTTCACTCCTAGGTATTTACTCAAGAGAAATAAAAACATATGTTTCTACAAAAATTTGTAATGAATATTCGTGATTTTATTTATAACAACCCCAAACAGAAAACAACCTTGTGGTTTAGTAAAAAAAACAAAACAAAAAACATATATATTTGGTTTTTGTCCCTGGTTCCTGGCACAGAGCTCCTAAAACCCTTGGAATTTCCTGAGTGATAGGAGGCTCTTTTGTTCTTTGTAACAAATCTCTTTAGACCATATCTGAGTTTATGCTAGTGAGGTACATTGCAGTGAAATCCCTTCAGGATAGCTTCAGGATAAGGACTGGTCGCCAGAAAGACCAGGCATGTGATTAGAGGATTAGCACTTTCAGCCCTACTTTCTGACCTCTTTCCTGGGAGGGGAGAGGGGCTGGAGATTGACTTCATTCACCAATGGCAGATAATTTAATCAATCATGCCTACATCATGAAACCTCCATAAAATCCCTTAAACGATGGGGTTTGGAAAGCTTTCTGATTGGCAAACACATGGCTGTTTGGGGGAGGGTAGCACATGGAGAGGGCATGGAAGCTTGACACCCTTCTCCCACCATCCCTTGCCCTACACATCTCTTCTACCTTGCTGTTTCTGAGTGGTATCCTTTATGAGAAACTAGAATCATAAACTGCTTTTCTGAATTCTGTGAATCATTCAAGTAAATTACAACGGAAGAAGGGTTGTGGGAAGCTCGGAAGTAGTAGTCAGCTGGGCAAAAGTGTGGGTTGCATGGGGACTCCACTTTTGGCTGGTATCTGTAGTGGGGATAGTCCTGTGGGACTGAGCCCTTACCCTGTGGGGTCCGTGCTAACTCTGGGTAGTTAGTGTCGGAATTGAATTGCCGGACACGCGATTGATATCAGAGAATTAGAGAACTGGTTGTTGGTGCTGGAAAAAGATATCACAAACCCAAATATCCATCGATAGATGAATAAATTGCTATATAAGCATTTATAAAATGCTACTCAGCAATAAAAACAAATTAACTATTAATACAGCTACAATGTGGATGAATCTCAAAATAATTACACTGGGTGAAAAAGAACAGACAAAAAGAAGTGTATGCTATATGAATCCATTTACATAAAATAACAAATGTAACCTAATCTATGGTGGCAGAAAGCAGACTGGTGTTGGTCAGGGAGTGGGGGGCAGAGGAAGGAATTACAAAGGGTCATGGGGTTTTTTGGGGGTGTCAGGTAATGGATATACTCATTATATTAATTATGGTGATGGTTTCACATACACATATATGTGTGTATTCACAGGTATATATGTGTATATATATGCATAACGCTTCTCAAATTATACATCTTAAATATTACAATTTATTGTATATCAATCATACCTTAGTAAGTCTGTTATAATTTTTTATATTCAAATGGTTATCTCTAGGTGATAGATTTTGAGAGTTTTATTTACTTTTTTTTTTTTTAAAGATTTTATTTATTTATTTGAGAGAGAGAGAGAGTGCATGAGTGGGGGTAGGGGCAGAGGGAGGAAGAGAAAGAACCTCAAGCAGACTCCACACTGAGAGCAGAGCCTGACATGGGGCTCAACCCCATGACCCTGAGATCATGACCTGAGCCGAAATCAAGAGTTGGACCCTTATCCGACTGAGCCACCCAGGTGCCCCTCTGTTTGTTTGTTTGGTTTTTTTGGAGAGTCTTGTTTACTTTTATACTTTGTTATCTTTATACTTTCCTCTAGTTTTAAAGCTTTCTGCAGTGAACTTGTGTATGGTAGAAAATGACTGTATACAGGAATAAAAACAAAAAAATGATATGAAAATATTGTGTAGGGCTAAGACAACGTGATTGATTTTACAGAAACCTTGTGAGTAAAGTAGTCCTTTGTGGGCTCATCTAGGAACCCAGTCACCATTTATAATGAGGCCACTATGAGAAAAAAAAATGTGCTCTCCATCCCCAAAGCTGATATTAAATGGAATTGAATTGAATTTTCAGAACAGTTTGTTTTGTTTTGTTTTTTTGTTTTAGCTCTCTTACCAGTGAAGTCATTTTCACTGGTTTCAGGTTTTGTTCATGAGAGTTTCTTTTATTTTCTTGAGGATTTTTTTTTTCCACAGTAGAGTAAAATGGTTCTTTAAAAATTGAAGCAATAGTTGGTGTGGGAAATGTCAGTGAGGACTAAGGGCAGAGAAGTTTTCTGTTTGATTCACCAGGAAAAGCTTTCAATGTGGTTACGGTCAGAAACAAGTCTATAAATATTGCACCTTGTTACGGCAAAAACCTGTCTCCCAGTTTATGAGGCACTAGTGACAGAATTGCTTGGTGAACTGCTTCTCTCCCCACATATAGTCTCTGGCTTCCCCTAAGGCCCTCTGCAAATGACAAAGCTTAAGTTAGCCTCCTGTTTCAGGACAGCTTCTGTCCCATCCATGGTCTCTACTGAGTCTGTCCTACTGTCTCATCAGACCTGATGAAACACTTGTTTTCCAGAGAAGTTCTCACCCTGTGAACTTTTTGCAGGCAGTGAAGCATAAAGCAAAAAGCAGGCTGAAAAATTTTGAATTGGTGGGACTCATGATGACTCTTAGGGGAAGGGGACAAAACTCAAATCCAACTGAACTTAGACTTGCTAGAACCGAACTACAACTCGTTAGTCCCTTCAGAACAGGAAAACCAAGGAAACACGAAGGAAGCCTGCACAGAGTTACAGTGGTTTTTTTCAGACTCACAAGGCACAACTCTATTTCCCACTCTTTATTGCCTTGGAAACTTCACACAGTCTCAAAGACACAACCTGGGGCGCCTGGGTGGCTCAGTTGGTTAAGCAACTGCCTTCGGCTCAGGTCATGATCCTGGAGTCCCGGGATCGAGTCCCGCATCGGGGTCCCTGCTCAGCAGGGAGCCTGCTTCTCCCTCTGACCCTCCCCCCTCTCATGATCTCTCTCTC
The DNA here is from genome assembly GCF_011800145.1 of Mirounga leonina. Lineage (NCBI taxonomy): Eukaryota > Metazoa > Chordata > Mammalia > Carnivora > Phocidae > Mirounga > Mirounga leonina. Next base: position 2,092,215 of record NW_023270871.1, on the reverse strand, counting down.
TATCTCATTCTCTCTCTCAAATAAATAAATAAAATCTTTAAAAAAAAAAAAAAGACACAACCTGATGTCACACCTTGGTCTATTGGAAAGAGCTCAATCCAGATGTTACACAGTTTTCTTTGACTACCCAGAGTAGGCTCAGCTATTGTTCCTTCCATAGGGCTATTGAAGTACTCAACATTATGTTGGAATTTCTTGCTTATCTTAAAAGGAAAACCTTTCTCTTTCTTCTATGAATCTGCCCCAACATCTAGCAGAGTTCCTGACACACAGTAGGCACTCAAAAAATGTATAGGTGACCTACGCATACTGTTTTATCAATAAATTCCAAATAAGTGATAAAGCTTAAATAAATGCATTGTTTGAAGGTAACTGATGGAACAGTGGAGGAATAAACTAAGAGGTTTCTTGTTATTTAATTTCACTCTTATTGCTATTATTTTGTAAGTTTCTCAGGGTGCTAAAGAGAAGTACGGTAAATCAGTGGCATTAAGTCATGTGATTTCATCATTCTGTTACCCTCTGCCCCAGCACAGCTGACTCTCCAAGAAATCTCTTGTTGGAAAATAATTTCTTTCTTTTTTTTTTAAGTTTTTATTTACTTATTTGAGAGAGAGAGAGTGAGAGAGAGAGAGAGAGCACGAGAGGGGGGAGGGTCAGAGGGAGAAGCAGACTCCTCACTGAGCAGGGAGCCCGATGCGGGACTCGATCCAGGGACTCCAGGATCATGACTAGAGCAGTCGCTTAACTGACTGAGCCACCCAGATGCCTGTCTTATTGGAAAATAATTTTTAAGTCATTTTATGCATTCAGGATTAAGGTTTGTATCACTCAGCATTTTAGTTGCAAGCAATAGAAACCAACTCTAGCTAATTTAAGTAGAAAAGGGACTTATCGGATATTGGTAGCTAACAGAATCTTGGGTTGGGCCAAGTAATCAGCCAAGCATAATGCTCCAAATGCCACAGTGAACCTGTTTCCTAAAGACCCCAGTGTCCCTCTGGTGTTGGGGCATCTCCAGCATCTCCAATGTAGCCTTGGACTCTGCCACTGAACCAGTTGCCACTGTTGGCTCCAGAGATGGAGTGGAGCTGTGGTCACTGTAGCCACCCTTACTGGAATGGGTTGTGAGTGGTCCTGCTCCTTTGTGTCACTGGTCTCCTATTGTAAGTCTAGGGCAGAAACAAAACTGAGGTCCGGGCCCTAGATACGCGGCTGTTGGGACAGTGATTATCTGGCATGTACTCTGGGAGTAGAAGGTCTCTGTCTCTCTCAGATGCTGGGGCCCTGGATATCCTTTACAAGGCTGTCTTAACATTACTATCTCAAGGATAGGAGGCTGGGAAATACCTTTAATATATAGCTGCTGAGAACCATCAAATACTATCTTTGTGACAATGACACAAGAGAAAAATAGACTGAGAATTAGTATAAAATATTGGACAATCATGTATAGAAATCAGCAGGTGAAGTCTGTGAATGCTCTGCAATTTTATGTGAAATTAAGTGTATTTCAAAGGCATGCATTGTGCAAAGGCTTAAGAACCTAGATCTAGATTATAGTCTAAACCCATCACTTTGTAGGCTAGACTAATAAACTGAGGCCCAGAAAGTGGCTTATTTAAGGATGTACAGGGTCTCCTAGCAGAATAAGGACTAGAGCTCATGCCTCAAACATTTGTCTGAAGAACATCTTCCAAGTGCAAAGTACCGTTTAAGGTCATGGATGTGTTTGTCTTAGAATAACCATGTCAATTTGCACCAACGTTATTACATGTTTTGTGTAAACACAGGAGCCTGATCCCAGGCTTTGATTTCAGCTTTGTTCTTAATTACATTGTCTTGTACTGGTGTAAATCTCACTTGCTCTCCTTACATTCCCTACCAGTGACCTAGACATATCACCTGCAAGAAAGAGGGAGGCAAATTAAGCACAGGTGAGAAGCCCCAGGTCAGGCAATTCCAGGACCTATAGCTGCAGTCAGGTTTCTGGAGGTCTCTTCCAAGTTGAGCCCTTTGTGCACAGCTACTCTGGTCTCATTCACAGGCTCTGCTGCCTGGACTGGAACTGCCCACCCCTCATAGCAAATGGACTGCCAGAGCGATTGCTAATTGCACTGTCCAGCCATTTGTCCAGTAGTCCAGGTGTTGAGAACTCAAAGTTCTATTGGGATCAAACAAGTAACAAGTGAAGCTATCCAAGGTAAGACAAGGGGAAGTGGTGGAAACTGGAGTAAACCAAAGCTGGAGCTAGCTAGTTACCGACGGCAGCTGGAGAAAAACAAAGTCAGATTCCTACTTCACTTTTTACACAGAAATAAATTGGGGACTAGCCTCAGTTCTATATATATATCAACCAAATATATATATTTGATCTCAATAACTCAAAGTAATGACTAAGTCTATAAGACCTAAGAAATGAAGTTGCCCATGAATAGATAAAGCTGTATTATATTTTCTTACCCAACTACATGCAAAAGGATTGCCTGCCACTCTTTAAGCAATATGACAGAAGGGCAGGGAAACTATCCAGTACTTCGGAATAGATGAAAGTAATTTCAAAGCGGGTGCCCGGGTGGCTCAGTTGTTAAGTGTCTGCCTTCGGCTCAGGTCATGATCCCAGGGTCCTGGGATGGAGCCCCGCATCAGGCTCCCTGCTCTGTGGGAAGCCTGCTTCTCCCTCTCCCACTCCCCCTGCTTGTGTTCCCTCTCTCGCTGTGTCTCTCTCTGTCAAATAAATAAATAAAATCTTAAAAAAAAAAAAAACGAATTTCAAAGCAATAAGGGGCTGATTTGATTGATATACAGATCTAGCAGGACCATTAGGAAGGCATGGTGTCATGATTTTATTGGGATTTTTTGTTAGTGAACACAAAATAATGGTGCATCTCCCAGTTGATGGCATCCTAGAAACACAGCATATATATTTGCTTGTGTGTGCATATCTCTGGAAGAACACACAAGAACCTCTAGCAGGGGTTGTCTCTGGGGAAGCGGCACTCAGTGTTAAGGGACAGTGTGTTTGTATTTTTTGAACTTTGTAACCAGGTACCAGTATTATCTATCAAAAACTTAATATGCATTATAATTAAAAAATAAAACAGTCGCTGTTTATGTGCTGATGTGGAATGAAACCCAAGATAGTGTTAAATAAAAAAAATTAAGTAGGGCGCCTGGGTGGCTCAGTCGTTAAGTGTCTGCCTTCAGCTCAGGTCATGATCCCGGGGTCCTGGGATCGAGCCCCGCATCAGGCTCCCTGCTCCGTGGGAAGCCTGCTTCTCCCTCTCCCACTCCCCCTGCTTGTGCTCCCTCTCTCGCTATCTCTCTCAGTCAAATAAATAAATAAAATCTTAGGAAAAAAAATTAAGTAAATGCATAAAGTAGGCAGTTCTTTTCAGATCCCGTCCATTTTGCTACATGGGAATGCCACTGTTCCCAGATCTTCTGATTTTTCAGTAAAAGCTTGAAATCTCAATTTTGTTTTGAAATTTCCTAATTTTTAGGTTGACAAGCAATTCGAATTCTTTCAAACATGATTAGGATTATAAAACCCATCCGTGAGTGGGCTGGGGTCCACGGACTGCCCCTTGGGGACATACATGTTGTTCCTGACAGTGGCCCTGCCACACATATTTATGCACATTGCCCTGAGGCACCTGCCAAGGGGATGAGTGGGGACTGAAATCAGCCCTGTCCCCTTTTCACGGAGCCTGTGCGCTCCTGGGGGAAGTGTGCAAAGTGCCATCTGCTCACCAAGCATTCCACCAAAGTCACCAAAGTTGCCCATAGGGGCACTTCTTCCTAACTTAAGCCAAGGTGGTCTACTGGTTAGCTTCCCGCCTGATGGAAGAAAGACCAGTGACTTCAAGTTTTTAAAGGTGAAACTTAAACTCAGATCTGTTTTTTTCTGCTACAAAATCGATTACTCCTCACTCTCTTGGCTTATGGACTATTTGAGGTGAAGGATATGTTAGCTCAGAAGGCCAGTGGAATGAATTCATGTGGTTGCACAGGACTCTTAAGTCCTGTGACCGTCTTGGCCTAGACAGATATAGCAGGTTGTCAAGGGTATGGTTCTTTTTGCTTTGTTTGGTGTAAAAAAAAAAACAGCTGCCAAAGCTTTTGTACTTATTCTTCCTTTCTGGAGGTGAACACACAGTTGTCACCGATACCTGCTCACCCACCCACCCGCCAACCAGGACATTATATTGAAGCTAAGGAAAACAAGTTAAATCAGTAGGGGTGTTTGTTGTGCTGGGCATTAATTGAGATAAGACACTCAAAGGACTTAGTGCACGTGTCCAGTACATAGTGAATTCTCAGTAAATGGTTTCTCATTTTTTAAAAATAATTTGAAAGTAGAATTCATATGTAAAGTCCTAAACGTCTTCAGACTTTATGAAGTTCGAAGTAAAACACCTTTTGTGGTAAGATGGATATCAAAGTCCTAGGCAACCACCCTAGACTTCCCAAAAATACTGGTCATTACAAGTTATGGATTCACTTAAATTTGGCTTCATTCTAAATGTCCCTTGTCAGCACTGGAAAGCAGGAGAAAATGAGAGACAGAAAAGTCATTCCTCCCTGCTGGCTTTTTTCTCTCTGTTCAAAAACGTCAACTCTACCAAAGTGTTGCTGAGATTGCTAAGAAACTGGATGCTGTGTACTCCGATTTGGGACAAAGCAATCCACAGATTTTCCACACACTTCCTGCCCCCCGTTCCTACTACATCGACAGGGTTAAAAGCAATCTGCAATATATTATACTGGTTTCAAGTTTAGGTCTGTTTCTTCATATGGAAATAGTGGTGGTTGAATCCGATGATGATAGTACCTACTTCCTAAGGTTGTTTTAAGGATTAAAGAAAGTAATATCTCTAAAGTGTTCAGTACATTGCCTGGTATACCGAGGTGTTCAGTTGGTTTTAGCTAGGATTAGGCACCAGAAAGCAGGACTATGAAACTTCATTCGTCATACACTTATCAAATGCCCTCTCTCTCTCTCTCTCTCTCTGTGCCAGAAACAAACTCAAAGACAGGAAGAATGAGCCTTTAAGTGGTTTATGTTCTAACAAAACAATAATTTAGGATAAGAGGAAAGAGAGAGGACACAGTCACAGAGTGATAAGCAGCCACCCAGAGGCGGTGGGAGTCTGGTTTGTGGGAATTTCGTATTTTGCACAGCATACTTTGATCTTATTACCTGCACTATAGCTATAACTTTGTTTTCCATATGGAGACAAGTGGGATCAGTAATTGGGTAATTTTGACAGAGCCATGACTCACAGAATGAAAAGAATGTTGGCTCACCTAATTCATTCCTTGCAACAGTCTTCAAGAAGGTCAGTGACCAAATAATCCAAGATATCCATGTCTTCCCTTTTCCACACAGGGCGTTTAGTAGTAGAGACTCACCTGTCTCTCTGAAGAGACACCTGTTTAAGAGCCTTCCAATCGAGGCTGCTTCTTTCTCATGTACAACTTTATTTTCCTGTAGTAAATCAAATTCTCTCTATATGAAGGTGAGTAAGCCAGGCAGAATTTCTAGGTCATGGCAGCTCACTGCCCTTTCCACTTCTGCTGATATCCATCCTCAAGAGGAGTTCTTGGCCATATTCTGGTTTCTCATTGAAGGAGACATTAGAATGTCATTCTGCCACATTCCTCAGGGAAAGTATTCAGTGGAAGGCCTTCCTGAGAATTTATGGTTAAAGTTTAGTAAAACTGGAAATACCCTATTAATGTTCAAGAAGTTTTAGTAAGTTCCATGTCCTGGACTGGAATCTGGAGTATGTTTTTTTGTTGTTTTGTTTTTGCTTTTTACAATGGTTTCTCTGACATAATTAGGGCAGCACCTGTAAGAGTTGAGGCCAAAGGTTAAGGGGGCCCCAACTCACCTGTCTCTACCTCAGTGGAAACGCTCATTTCATTTCAGCAAAAATAAATTGGGCACCTCCTATGTGCCCAGTACACAAGTATGACTATTTGGAAGATCAAAGGGTTCTGTAGGTCTGCAGATACCACTCAGCACAGCTAAACCTTTAAAATCCACAGGGGTCTTCACTTGCTAAACATAAATTCTTTAGCTCAGACTTAAACTGGCTTAGAGCTGGAAGAGACTTTAGGAACTTTCTAGTACTCCATGAAGGATCCCTTCTCCAGAATCCCTCGTATATGACTGTTGAGCTTGAGCATTCATATCTCTTGGGAGGGGGAAGTCACTCCTTCCGATGAACACTGTTCCACCTGCCACCCAAAGTTTTTTGTAAGAATTAAAATATTATATATAAGGAAACTAGAACATAGTATGCCCTCCTCAAATATTAATTCTTTTACCACTAGGTTGGAAACTTCTTCCCTAAACTGATCTTAATGCAACCTCTGTCCCTTCTAGTCATATTGGTTCTCACTTCACCAAAGTTCAACATGAGACCAGTGCACTGTGTCCTGTGCATGACAGCCCGCGAAGCATTTGTGGATGGCTGCCTTCCATCCCACCATCTCTGGCCTCATCCCATGCTCCTCAGTGTCATGACCTCCAAGCAGCCTACCTGACAAGTACAGCCACAATACATCCTCCTTTTCAGTCTCTCCATCAATCACCTTGTCTGTCTTCTTTAAGCACTTTTCACAGTCTGAAATTATCTTGCTCATGCATTTGCGTATTTCTTTGGGGTTGACAAGGGGCAGGGATCCGGCCTGTCTTGTTCATTACCAGATCATTTGTGCCTCGACCCGGGACTAGCAAGCACTCAGCAAATATTTGTTGTTTATGAGTAATTAATTGAAACCAGTCTTTGAACGAGCTGAATGAGTAATTAACTGAAACCAGTCTTTCAACCATTCCTTGTAAGATTTTATTCTATTCGGTTTCTTTGGCTCAGGTAACAGTAGCTCTATCCTAGAGATGGGGATGAAAAATAAAGAAGCTACATTAGAGCAAGGAACATCTACAAGCCACTTCCTTTTCTTACTCCTTTGAATACAGTGTGATACTGAGAGAAAAGAAAAAGCTGTCAGGACCTGGATTCTTGTTTGATATCTGCTGGTATCTTACTGTGTGGCCTCAGAAAAGTCTCTCAACCTTTCTGAACTTTAGTTTTCTCACATGGAAAATCCAGAGGGCAGGCAACTTGATCTTGAAGGTGCCCTGGGGCCCAGAAATTCTGTCAGTGGGCGTATAAACACCAAAAAAGAAGCTTCAGTGTAGTTCAGGTGTACTTAAGATCTGGTCATTCTCCACTAGCAAAGGGTCTGAGATTCCCAAGTCTGGATGTACATTTGAATCACCCAGGAAGTGTTTTATTAAATCAACTTTATTGAAATACAATTTACATGCAATTAAGTGTACATAATCTAGAGTATTCAGTTATATGAGTTTTGACAACTCTATACGCCCTGTAACCACCACTCCAATATAATATACAACATTACGCTGGTACTGGAAAGTTCCCTCATGCCTCTTTGCAGTCAATCTACATAACCCCCTGCCCTATGCAACCACCAGCTTGATTTCGATCACCAGAGATTAGTTGTGTTTATTTTAGAACTTTATATATTTATGAAGTGTGTCATAATCATACAGTGTGTAGTCTTTTGTGTTTGGCTTCTTTTGCTGAGAATATTGTTGTTGAGATGCCATCCATGTTGTTGCCTATATCAGTACTTTGTTCTATTTATGTAGCTGAGTAATGGTCCATTCTAGAAAAGCTTCTTCAATGTAGACTCCACTGCTGATCTCGATATTCAGACCTCTGAAGTTGAAGTTCAGAAATCTGTGTGTTTAACGTGTGGTAGATGGAATGCTTCTATAGAAGTTGGGTTTAGGAAACTTTTAATTAAGGGATTTCCCCCTCAAGTTCATATAGTTCCCACGATACAATCAACTGGTATGCCTGAGAGTAAATTGGTCAAACGTTCTGTGCAGGGCTGAAAACCCTGAAAAACCTGTCGGTCTATCCCAGCCAGATCTTGTGGCCTTCCAAAGCTCATGAAGTTCGCAGTGCTTGTGACAAAGCCCAGAGAGTCAGCTCTGCAAATATTCTTTCAGCTCTAAGGCACCTGTCAACTGAGTTATGAGTCTCAGTGTTCCCAGGTAAGTCTATAATCTTAATCTATAAAAGCTCACCCCTGTCCCGGAGAACCAGAGGTGCTTAGAACAGCCTTCCATTTGAGCCCAGCTGCTGGAATTACTCATGACAGTTTTATGAGTTGTTTTACTGTCTGGTAAACCTTTTTTCTTTCCTTTTTTTTTTTTTTTTTGGTCTTAATTGAGGGATGCATTCTTTCACCATAGTACACAAACGCCACCTTCAGGCAGGAAATAGAACATTCTTTTGGAACCACAGGGAAGAATTTTCCTACATGAGAACTTTAAAAAAGTCTTGAGATCAACATCCAGTTTATTTTTTTTTAATTTCAGTCCAGATTTTCAAGAATTAGAACTTTTTTTAGATAAGTTTTGGGTTCACAGAAAAAAGGAGCAAAAGGTATAGAGGTTTTCCATATGTTCACTGCCTTTATATATACGCATCCCACACCAGAGTGGCACATTTGTTACAATAGATGAACCTTGCAAAGGCTATAGTTTATATTAGGTTTACCTCTTGGTGTTGTCCATTCTGTGGGTTTGGGCAAATGTATAGTGATGCGTGGTCACAATTACAATATCACACAGAGTAATCTCATTGCCTTAAAAGCTCTCTGTGCTCAGCCTACTCATCCCTCTCTCCCCTCTAACCCCCACCAATCACTGATCCTTTACTATTTCTATAGTTTTCCAGAATGTCATATAGCTGTATCATACAGTATGTAGCCTTTTCAGATTGGCTTCTCTCACTTATTAATATGAATTTAGGTTTTCCTTATGTCTTTTCATGGCTTGATAGCTCATCGTTTTTTAGTGCTGGATAATAGTCCATTGTCTGGATGGACCACAGTTGATTTATCCATTCACCTACTGAAGGTTATCCTGGTTTCTTCTAAATTTTGGCAATTATGAATAAAGCTGCTATAAGCATCCATGTGTAGGGTTTTTGTGGACATAAGATTTCAACTTCTTTGAATAAATACCAAGGAGAGTGATTCTGGATCATATAATAATAGGTTCAGTTTTGTAAGAAACACTCAAACTATCTTCCTGTTTCTCTACATCCTCACCAGCATTTGTTAGTGTCATTGTTTTGGAGTCTGGCCATTCTAATAGTTGTGTAGTGGTATCTCATTGTTATTTTAATTTGCAATTCCCTAATAACATATAATGTAGAGCATCTTTTTATGTACTTATTTGCCATCTTTATATCATCTTTGGTGAGGTGTCCATTCAGGTATGTTGCCCATTTTTAAATTGGGCTGTTCATTTTCTTTCTTTCTTTCTTTCTTTTTTTTTTTTTAAAGATTTTATTTATCCATTTGACAGAGGGAGAGAGCGAGCACAAGTAGGCAGACAGGCAGGCAGTGGGAGAGGGAGAAGCAGGCTCCCCACCGAGCACAGAGCCCAATGCGGGGCTCAATCCCAGGACGCTGGGATCAGGACCCGAGCCGAAGGCAGACGCTCAACCGACTGAGCCACCCAGGCACCTTGGGCTGTTCATTTTCTTATTGTTGGGTTTTAGGAGTTGGTTGTATATTTTGAGTAACAGTTCTTTTTCAGATATGTCTTTTGCAAATATTTTCTTCCAGTTTGTGGCTTGTCTTTCATTCTTTTGACAGTGTCTCTTGCAGAGCAGAAGTTTTTAATTCTAATGAAGTCTAATTTATCAATTATTTCTTTCATGGGTTGTGCCTTTTGGTGTTGTATCTAAAAAGTCATTGTCGTGCCCAAGGTCATCTAAATTTTCTCCTATTTTATCTTCCAGGAATTTTAGAGTTTTGTATTTTACATTTAGATCTATGATCCATTTTGAGTTAATTTTTGTAAAGGTTGTTATGTTCTGTGTCTAGAGCTATTTGGTTTTTGTTTGTTTATTTTGTATTTTATTTTTATTTTTTGTATGTGGTTGTCTACTTGTTCCAGCACCATTTGTTGAAAGGTTGTCTTTTTCCCATTGTATTTTCTTTGCTTCTTTGTCAATGATTGGTTGACTATGTGTGGGTCTATTTCTGGGCCCTCTATTCTGTTTCATTGATCTATTTGTCTATTCTTTCACCAGCACTGTCTGGACTAGGTAGCTTTATGGTAAATCTTGAAGTTGGTTAGTGGCACTCTTCTGACTTTGCTCTTCTCCTTTAATACTCTGAGTTGTTTGCTTCTCCAAATAAACTTTAGAATCAGTTTGCTAATATCCATGAAATAACTTGCTGGGATTTTGATTGGGATTGTGTTGAATTTATAGATCAAGTTGGGAAGAGCAGGCATCTTGACAATATTGAGTCTCTGTATCGGTGAACATGAAATCTTTCTCCATTTATTTAGTTCTTCTTTGATTTCTTTCATCAGAGTTTTGTGGTTTTCCTCATATAGATCTTGTACATATTTTGTTACCTTTATACCTAAGTATTCATTTTTTTGGAGGGCTAGTGTAAACGGTATTGTGTTTTTATTTTATTTTATTTTTTTTTTTTTAAAGATTTTATTTATTTATTCATGAAAGACAGAGAGAGAGAGAGAGAGGCAGAGGGAGAAGCAGGCTCCCAAGGAGCAGGGAGCCCGATGCGGGACTCGATCCCAGGACGCTGGGATCATGACCTGAGCCGAAGGCAGACGCTTAACCATCTGAGCCACCCAGGCGCCCGGTATTGTGTTTTTAAATTCAAATTCCACTTGTTTATTGCTGGTAGAAAAGTGATTGATTCTCATATATTAACCTTGTGTCTTATAATCTTGCTATAATTTCTTATTAATCCCAGAGTGTTTTCTTAATTCTTTCAGAGTTTCTGCCTAGATGATCATGTCATCTATGAACAAAGACAGTTTTGTTTCTTTCTTCACCATCTGTATACATTTTATTACCTTTTCTTATCTTATTACATTAGCGAGGACTTCCAGGACAATGTTGAAAAGGAGTAGTGAAAAGAACATCCTTGTCTTGTTCCTGATCTTAGTGAGAAAGCTTCTAGTCTCGTTATTGATGTTAGCTGTAGGTTTTTGTAGATGTTCATCAGTTCATTTAAATCTCTTGCGTGTATCTTAAATCTTTTGAAATATTACTAAAAGATGGAAAGAGTGGGCACTCAGGCAACACTGAACCATGAAAGTAGGTTTATGAGACGTTCCTTTTATACTTCAAATTGTTAACTGTGCTTTAAATCAACTAGTCAAAGAAAATTGTTCATAACTAGTTTCACTTTAAAATCCAGGAAACATATGTTCCACTGGCTAGTCATTTAATTTCTAAGCAAGTCTCTTGTATTGTAAAGAAATCTATCTGAAAATCAAAGCTAATGTGTCAATTTCTCTTTAGTGTATGTATTGTTAAATGAATTCTTTCCTAACTGACCACAATTAAATATTATGGATTCTACCACTATGCTCTATATTTTGCTTACTGTTAGTTTCATGATGGTTTCAGTCATTTATTACATCTTTCAACATCTGTTGTGTGGCTAATAATGTAATAAAAACACAAAGAAATTTAAGTCACAGTTTTTTCCTTCCAGGGATTTAGAAATCCATTAGGGAGTAAAGATAGACATTAGAAACAGCCAAGAGACAATACAAAGCAGAGTGTACTTAATCATCAAAATGAATGATGTTGGCTCTAAGTATAAAAGGAGCCAGGGATATGACAGATCATTGCAGATTAGAGATGGAAGATCCTACAGGGAAGGCAGTAGCAGATTGGTCCTGATAGGGTAAGTTGGATTTGCAAAGTGAAAGGGAGTGGGCAAGGCATTTCTTCCAGATGCTTGGTCAGCATGAATAATGGTTTGGAGCTGGGAATGAGCATGGCATGAGTAAGAAGAGCATAAGCAGAGCATGAAAAGAATGGTCTTGGGGCTTACTCTCCTTGAGGTGTGATTGTTCACAATGTTATTTTCTGTAATGATAAAGGAGGAAGATTTTAACACTCTTCAGAACAAATAAAACCATGATTTAGTTTCATAGTTTATGTTGCTCACTATAAGTGTAACTATCAGAAAAATGATAGAACGATTAAAATCCTGCCCCACCTCTGCCCCCGGTGTTGATATACAGCACATCCTTTCCCTTCCCCTCGCCTCCATTTTTGGGAGGCTGTGAGGGAACTAGCCTGGCTGGAGCAGTGGGTTGCTGCCTTGTAGGTAGGTTGGGGGAGATCCTAGATCCCATTAATAATGGCTGGCTTCCATTATTTGACTCTCTATCTTGGACCCCTCTCCCCAAAAGTAAGGGGCTATTCACCCAGAGAACGAAAGCCCTTTTCAATTACTGTAAAGACAGAACTGGGCTGCTGCAACCATAGAAAAATGACTAGTATACCAAGTATGAGTAACATTGGATTTCCTGCTGCTTCCATTTGAACCCCAGTTCTCCGTTTTTCTGATAACAGATTTCCTGCGTGTATGGCTAGAGAGAGCCTGCAGTGTAGGGCCTGGTGGTATTAACGCTGGAGGTTGCCTCCGCTACCCCTCTGAGGAGTAAGGTGGTAGAATGCAAATGTTCATGGTGCTCTCTGGGGGCACAGGTCACAGGGGTACTGATCATCTCCCTAGTTCCTATCCTACTCTGGGGAGGTTTAAGAGTCATGGTAGCAATTACAACTGCCATATAAAGGTTTCAATGTGAACATTTCAAAACCAAGTCTTGTGAGTTTCAAAAAAGGGCACAGTGAATTTCTCTTTCTCTCTTCATAGTGTTGACCACTTATAAAAACTTCCACTCTGAAAGGCAGCAGTATATATATATATATATATTTTTTTTTTTTTTTTTCTCTTGAGGAGTATTGTGGGTTAATGTGGATTAAGACTGCCATCCATTAATACATTCAACAAGTGTTTATTGTATACTCACTTTGCAAAATGCCCATGCTTGCAGATAGGGATACAGTGGTGAGCAAAACAGCTAGTCATTGTTTTCACGGTATTTAGAATCTAGTAGGAGAGGCAAAAATAAATAAATAAATAAATAAACTATAGCAATGAAATGCATTGAATACTCACATGGAAAGAATACACGGGAGAATATAGCAAAAGAACTTAATAAGTCGAAGGATAAATTTGAAATTAGCCAGGCACTGGGAAGAGGAAGAGTGTTTCAGGAGGAGGGATAGCCTGGGCAAAGGACCAAAGGTGTTACTGGAGCAGAGAATGGTACATACCAAGACGAGAGGCAGAGGCAGGGGTCTGACCATGATGGTTTCTGGAAGTCCTCTTGAGGAGTGTGGATTTGATCAAAAGTGCATGGGAAACCACTGAAAAATTTAAAGCAGAGGAGCAAAAAGTGCATATTAGAAAAAAGTGCCTTGTACCCCCTACTGAAATACAGAGATTCAGACAAAGGCTTATTTACAAACACAAAGGAACAGGAACCCTCAAAAGTTACCCCCAATTTGGCTACATATTCAAATAGCCACCTGTTAACATTATTTTTCATTCTGGGTAAGGGTGAAATATGAGAAAGAAAACCAAAAATTGTGTCAGCACTTTAGATTCTCTAGGATTCAGAGGTTTTCATGAGCCAGGATGATTCAGGATAGAACTCACATTTCAAAATAGCGGAGGAAATGGCTTTCTTAGTGTCTGGACCAGAAGAAGTAAAAGGAAATAGGCCAAGTGTTGACTGTGGTTATCTCTATTATGAGTGATTTTATTTTATGACTTATGTTTTTCAGTAGTCTATGAATTTCTGTATATATTTTAAAATCTGAGGAAATATTCTTTTTAATTTAGAATATAACAAAGTTAAACTTTCCAGAATTTTCTCTTCTATTCTTTAATCATCCTTCCATCTTTGCATATCCTAAAGGTCATAGAGAGCAAGTTTTGATTCATTATTCATTATTCAGGATCCTGGGGCCCTGGAGGAGAAGTCTTGGGAGGTCAGGTTTGCACAGAGGCGATAAATTCCATTTCACCATTGATTTTTACAGCTGCTCTGTTTCTTTCAGCCTCTTCTTGCCCCAAGCAGCATTAATAATGGATTTCATGTCTTCTTCCAAATTTAATGTTCAGCTCTAGTCTGTCACTGATGCAGGCTCATGCAAGGAACACCGCTTTTCTTCTGAAATCCTGAACATCCCGAAATAGCTCAGAAAACACATTTAGAGGTGGAGAGGTGGCTGGCTGTCATCAGATGTGCAGCTTGATGGAAGGACTTGGATGATTTGGTAAAGGCCTTCCATGAGATTAGTGATGGGCTCTCTCATTTTAACAGAGAGGAAACTGAGGCCCAGAGAGGTTAAGCAACTTGACCAAAGCCATGTAGCTAGTTAGTGGCAGACCTGGGACAAGATTTACATTTTCCTATTTTTAGAATGTTGTTCTCCCTCTATCCCATTGCCTGCCCATTAATGATGTCAGCTTGGGAGAAGGTATTAGAGCAGGAGAGATGAGTGCATAGTGAGCTATCATAGCAGAGGCAAGAAGGATTGGGGAAGGGGAAGGATGGAAATCAACAGGACGGGAAAGCAGGAGGGCATGCCAACCTCAGGGCAAGGCTCAAACAATCCAGTCCAATCCAAATCAGTCTGGCAAGCTGTCTTTGATTGGTCCATCCGGCTGAGTCCTCCAAGCTGTACTCCCTGAACTGTGCCCAGCTGGCAGGATGAAAATCATTTGAAAAATATCCGGAAATTGGTACTCACCAGGGAGCATCTGTGAAAATTACTGACCGCAAATGAGCTGGCAGAGGCTAGTGACTGCCCCGTCACCCTGCCACAGCAAGTTTGTCTGAAGGGGTTCCGGAGTTATTTTTCAGATGGGCCACTCAGCTGCCGTAAGCGGCTGGGCCTTGTGGACTTGTTTTGGTAGTGTTTCTCGTAATGCAGGAGATGTGTTCTTGAAGAGCTGTGAGTGGATCAGAGTTTTGTACCTGCAATTATGTTTTTCAAATGCACTCATGAAAAAATCCCATGGTGACTCTCTGAAGTGAAGGATTTTTTTCATAAATAATTTGTCATTTTGTAAATCTGGATTTCTTAGCATAGAATCTACCCAGGGTCATCAGAATGAAGAAATTCTAGGGCACTGGGACATAATCTGTATTTTTGCACATTGTTGCTGTGAATGGTAAGCAAGAAGCCGAGTTAGACCCTCTTCCTAGTAGCCTGGGGTCCTGGGAACTGGCCCACCCTGGTGGAAATTCGCCCAGACTCTGATACCAATGCCTTCATAAGAAATCAAAGCTGGAAAAACCTAGCCCAAAGTTTTAGCTCATCCTTTATTATCACAGGTTGTTTCCAACATAATTCAGTGATTTTTCTTGTCTCCTACACCCTAAAGTCCTTCTCCAAAATGCTGATGTTCTCAGCAAGATATTATGTAAATATTTTAGTTTGAGCTCTGAGTCCAGGCTCTTTAATCTCATTTGGGAATGAGATCACTGCTGACACCTACTGATTGTCTGCTATTTCCTGTGGTCTTTTCACCTGCTGGGTAGGATCAGCAGTTCACGAAAAAAGGGTGCTCTGAGTTTCAATGAAGCAGTTGAAAGAGAATAAAATGTTTGCTTACCATGTCTGTGTTCTCCTGAGAAAAAGAGCCTATAGGGTATATATAGATACATATAAGAGGAAATTTGTTACAGGAATTGGCTCACACAATTGTGGAGGCTGAGAAGTCTCACAATCTGCCCTCTGCAAACTGGAGAATCAAGAAAGACAGTGGTGTAATTCAGTCTGAGTCCAAAGGCTGGAGAACCAGGGATGCTTATGGTATAAGCCCGGGTCGGAGTCCAAAGACCCAAGAAGCAGGAGTACTGATATTCAAGGGAGAAGATGGATGTCCCAGCTCAAGCAAAGATAGCAATTTTTATTTTCCTCTGTCTTTTTGTGCTATTCAGGCCCTCAGTAGATTAGGTGATGCTTACCTTCATTGTTGAGGGCAATCTTCTTTACCAAGTGTATGGATTCAAATACCGATTTCTTCTGGAGACACTCTCATAGACACACCTGGAAATAATGTTTTACCAGCTGTCAGGGCATCTCTTAGCCCAGTCAAGTTGACATATAAAATTAGCCATTACATACTCCAAATTAAATACACAAACTGTTCTGTTCGTGAACTTCTACCCTCTTGGCCTGTCATGTGGCTTTGATCTCTTTTAAACACATGCAAGCCCTACATGCTGAAAAGGAAGAAAACAATGGTGGAAATGACCTCATTAAGAGTAAGACCCTTTCTAGAGAAGCTGACAACGTCTCGGACAGGTGACACAACAGCTCTCAGAGCAGAATTCCCAAGAATTCAGGACATGAGTTCTTCAAAGGTTTTTGTCTTGTGGGTTCCCTTCCCCTGCACTTGACCTTTCAGCCCCAGAAATACAGAGGCTCTCTGGAGAGAGGACTGAGGATCAGGGTGAAGAAAAAGAGATTTTGGGCAGGGGCGCCTGGGTGGCTCAGTTGGTTAAGCATCTGCCTTTGGCTCAGATCATGATCCCAGAGTCCTGGGATAGAGCCCCGCACTGGGCTCCCTGCTCCGTGGGAAGCCTGCTTCTCCCTCTCCCACTCCCCCTGCTTGTGTTCCCTCTCTCGCTGTCTCTCTCTCTCTCTCTGTCAAATAAATACAGTCTTCAAAAAAAAAGAGAGAGAGACTTGGGCAGCTAAGAAGCATGAGGGAGAACGAACAATGAGAAAGAAGATTTTAAATAGAATCCTATCTTCCATCTGTCCATCTGCTGGTACAGATGTCCACCTATATTGCCTAGGCCAGCCCTTTTAGCTATAGGATCCCACCTTTTTATTATGATTTTATATGTGATTGCTGCTAAACTCCCTTGGCAGATACCTTTGCTTTTTTCATATTATATAAATATTGACAATTCCACTTAAAAATATTCCTTATTTTTCAACAAATGGTGTTGGGAAAATTGGAAGCCACAAGCAGAAGAATGAAACTGGACCATTTCCTTACACCATACACAAAAATAGACTCAAAATGGATGAAAGACCTAAGTGTGAGACAGGAGTCCATCAAAATCCTAGAGGAGAACACAGGCAGCAACCTCTGTGACCTTGGCACAGCAACTTCTTGCTAGACACGTCTCCGAGGCAAGGGAAGCAAAGGCAAAAATGAACTATTGGGACTTCATCAAGATAAAAAGCTTTTGCACAGCAAAGGAAACAGTCAACAAAACCAAAAGAAAACCGACAGAATGGGAGAAGATATTTGCAAATGACATATCAGATAAAGGGCTAGTATCCAAAATCTATAAAGAACTTATCAAACTCAACACCCAAAGAACAAATAATCCAATCAAGAAATGGGCAGAATACATGAATAGACATTTCTCCGAAGAAGACATCCAAATGGCCAACAGACACATGAAAAAATGCTCAGAATCACTAGACATCAGGGAAATACATATCGGAACCACAATGAGATGCCACCACACCAGTCAGAATGGCTAAAATTAACAAATCAGGAAAAGACAGATGTTGGTGAGGAGGCAGAGAAAGGGAAACCCTCCTACACTGTTGGTGGGAATGCAAGCTGGTGCAGCCACTCTGGAAAACTGTATGGAGGTTCCTCAAAAAGTTGAAAATAGAGCTACCATATGACCCAGCAATTGCACTACTGGGTATTTACCCCAAAGGTACAAATGTAGGGATCCGAAGGAGCATCTGCACCCCAATGTTTATAGCAGCAATATCCACAATAACCAAACTATGGAAAGAGCCCAAATGTCCATCAACAAACGAATGGATAAGAAGATGTGGTCCATATATACAATGGAATATTACTCAGCCATCAAAAATATGAAATCTTGCCATTTGCAAAGACATGGATGGAACTAGAGGGTATTATGCTAAGCGAAATGAGTCAATCAGAGAAAGACAATTATCATACAATCTCACTCATATGTGGAATTTAAGAAATAGAAGATCATAGGGGAAGAGAGGAAAAACAAAACAAGATGAAATCAGAGAGGGAGAAATATCATAAAAAACTCTTAATCATAGGAAACAAACTGAGGGTTGCTGGAGGGGAGGGGGTTGGAAGGGATGGGGTAACTGGCTGATGGATGTGAAGGAGGGCATATGATGTAATGAGCACTGGGTATTATACAAGACTGATGAATCACTGACCTCTACCTCTGAAACTAATAATACATTATATGTTAATTAATTGAATTTAATTAAAAAGAAATTTTTAAAAAATCCCTTATTTACATGGCTGCCATCCACCAACATGGACTGTACTAAAAGGCAACTTCCATGTCACTTAGACATGGTGTTACTTTACTCTGAGGCTCCAGGCATGGGTATATATAAGAATTATTGAGTGAGGGAAGGTTCATTAAGCAGTAAGGATTCTAGGTCTCATCCTAGGAATTCTGATATAGGAGCTCTGGAATAGGCCCAGGAATCTGCATTTTTAACACAGACTTCCAGTCATTCTGATATTGGTGGTTCCTGTCAGCACTTTGAGAGAAGCTGATAAAGGTACTTCCCTTTTTTGTTGTTGTTGTTTTATTTTAAAGATTTTATTTATTTATCTAACAGAGAGCAAGCACAAGCAGAGGGAGCAGCAGAGGGAGAGGGAGAGCAGGCTCTCTGTTGAACAGGGACCCCAATGTGGGGCTCGATCCCAGGACCTTGGGATCATGACCTGAGCTAAAGGCAGATGCTTAACTGAGCCACCCAGGCACCCATAAAGATACTTTCTACAGAGCCAATTCAGAGGCATCTAGTGAGTCACCAGCCTCCCCTAGGCCTACACCCTGTGGTTACTGGCATAAGTGAGCATTTGCAGGGAATAAGCAAGAGCCAGGGAATTTCACTGCCATGTTTTGATGCATAAAATAGTGCCAGGGTCTAGCTTGTCAGAAGCCCAAGAGCCTTCTGGCTAGATAAGGCTTATACACTTCACAGCAAAGGATCCATGACTGAAAGATTAAAATAGAGCTTGCTTTCTGCTTCTTGAAGTATTTGATCATTAAATCATGGGAAGAGAATGGCTCACTGATGGAGGAGACACTGATTTTCTTCATAAACTAAGGGCTGATTTGGTGGAAAGGAGATTACAATTTTCCCATGTGGCTCCAGAAGAGAACCAGGAGTAGTGGAAGTGTAGGAAGAGTTTTGTTCAATAAAAGGAAGTTGATAATTAGGGATCTGGAAAGTAAAGTGGGTTTGTTGTGATGTAGTAAGTGCTCTACCATTTGAGAGTCATGATGAAGAAGCTATGTTAATTCATCAACAAATTTATGTGTTCTACACTTTTTTTAAAGTAGTATAAAGTAGTGGAAAGAGTTCTGGACTTGAATCAAGCCTTGATTCAGATCCTGAATTGCTCACTTGTGTGTGAGCTTGGGAATATAATTTAACTTTCATAGGATTAATGTGATATACAAGTAAGATATGACAAGTACCTGGCACAGAGTAGGTGCTCATATGTATTTGCTCCCTGACCCCTTCTTCTGTGTCTGCCATTTTTCTAGGCATCAGGAAAACAGATGAGTAAGACCCCATGTCCTCCCTCCAGGAGCTCCCTAACTAATAGTGGGAGACACCAGAAACATAAACATGATGAGTGACATGTGAAGACTAATGGGGGCCCAGATAGGGGTTGGGCTTCCTATCAACTCAAGCTCTTAATGCTGTCATTTGAATTCTACTGGACACAGAGAGTGGTCTTCCACCTTGGAATAAGTGCTCATCACTAGGAAATGCTAAGGGGCAATGAGAAATTATGCTATAAACCAAAGGCCAAATTCCCCTTAGTATTTTGATTTTTTTGAATCCATTAATCCAGAAAACATTTTTTTGGAGCTCCTATCAGTTCTAGGTAGGGGACCATCAGCTGGGGATCTAGAGCTAATAGGCACGGTCCTTGCCTACACAAGGTTCACAGTCTATCTGTGGAGGTAGGCAGAGGTGGATAAATATACTCCACAATACCCCAATATCCAGTTCTATCAACAATGTCTTCTCCTCACTTTTCTGTATTATAGGTATGCTTATTCTTGGCCAGTTAAACTTATTTTGACCAACATGACACTCCCTTCTATAGTAACTCTGAACTCACAACAGAATTTTTTTTAAATTTTAATTCAAAAGTTTCATTTTTAGAACTTTAAAATACTGATATTCAAATTCTTTTGATCACATCTTTTTATTAGTAACTAATTTTTGAACTTGTATGTATATAAATTATATACAGCTACCACTCTTATTAACTAATTTCTCAAGGCACAATCTACCTTGTGGGCAAGGCAATCAATAATAACAATGTTTTTAACTCCATATATTAAATCATCTTGGTAATTTCAATTTGGGGGGGGATCCAATTCATTATCAGGTGTGATGAGATAGTAGTTTTCCCCCTTAAATTGTTCCTGAAGGGATCATATTAGGAGTAACTAGACCTCTGCCATTGTATTTGGATAGGCTTTTATGTTTACATTATTGCAAATATTATCTTTAACACACAGCTCATGTGGAAGTCCATTTTGTGAGGGCAAGGTTAGTTAAAACTGGATAATGTCATTCATGAAGCCATCTGACTGGGCACGCAAAAACTCCAAATACCTCTGCCCCAAAGCAGAGAAAGGTCAGCCCCACTGCTTTGTGGAACTTCCTCACCTCTCTGAGGACATCTCACGTCCCTCCTGTGAACCCGACCACTGACATACAGACAGATGGTGATGCCTGGGAAATGCTGGTGAAGTTCATCTTTTCTCAACTTTCTGCTTTCCATCGGATCGTCTTGTATTCCCTTGAAGTGTGTATCGCCCCCTTGGAGGCCGCTCAGGCTTGACAGCCAGTTCTCCAGTCCATTCTGTTCCGGTGAACGGCCCCGCACAGTTGCCTGTGCTGGACAGTAGCTCCTTTCCTTGATCAAGGGATGTTCCTAAGGCTTCTGATGTAGAAGCATTACAATGAACAACTGACAATTTGCTACAGTCTGTTCTTCATACTCTCTTTTTAGTTGCAATCCAGCATTCAGAAAACATCACCCAATATAAAAACTAGAAACAAATTTCGTAGTTTTAAAAAGATATTTTTAGAGAACTGTGTGTGTGTGTGTGTGTGTGTAGTTTGAGGGAAGAAAGTAAAAGGAGAGAAAGGATTTTTTTCACCGCAGTTTTGGGGTCCAGTTTCATGAGAGGAAAAAGAAAAGACAAATTTTGAACACTGATGATTAATATATTGTGAAAACATTCTTTCATAAAGAAAGAAACGCTTGCTGTTTAATTCTACACATAAGACACTAAACATTATTTTAGTGAAAGAGAGGAGTAGTTCTAATTTTTTTATCCTTCTCTACCCCCTCTAGAATGCATCTAGAACAGTCTTTCTTTTTTAATTGAAGTATGGTTGACATACAGTATTATATTAGGTTCAAGTGTACAACATAGT
Source organism: Mirounga leonina (assembly GCF_011800145.1). Lineage (NCBI taxonomy): Eukaryota > Metazoa > Chordata > Mammalia > Carnivora > Phocidae > Mirounga > Mirounga leonina. The sequence continues at coordinate 2,070,775 of NW_023270871.1, read as the reverse complement.
GATTCAGTGATTCTATACATTACACAATGCTCACCACAATAAGTATAATCACCATACAATGTTATTCCAATATTATTGACTACATTCCCTGTGCTATACTTTTCATACTTATGACTTATTTATTTTATAACTGGAAGTTTGTTCCTCTTTATCTATTTCTCCCAACACCCCCTCCCCCCGGCAACCACTAGTTTGTTCTCTGTATTTATGAGTCTGTTTCTTGTTTGTTTTGTTTTTTAGATGCCACATATAAGTGAAATCATATGGTATTTCTCTTTCTCCATCTGACTTATTTCACTTAGCATAATATCCTCTAGGTCCATCCATGTTGTCACAAATGGCAAGATTTCATTCCTTTTTATGGCTAGTATTCCATCGTGTATATACACCACATCTTTATTGATTAATTTATTGATGGACACTTAGGTTTCTTCCATATCTTAGCTATTGTAAATAATGCTGCAATAAACATAGGGGTGCATATGTCTTTTTTAATTAGTGTTTTTGTTTTGTTTGAGTAAATACCCAACAGTGGAATAACTGGATCATATGATATTTCTCTTTTTAATTTTTTGAGGAATTCATACTGTTTTCATAATGGCTGCACCAATTTACATTCCCTTCCAACAGTGCATGAGGGTTCTCTTTTCTCCATACCCTTGCCAACACTTGTTATTAGAACAGGCATTCTCAATATCTTTTATGCCATAAACTGTTAGCTGTTTGGTAAAAACTATAAACACCTTCTCAAAATAGCCTGTAGAAGTATAAAATAAAATACATGGAATTTTGTAGAAAACCAATTAAATTGGAATATTCAAAAATCAAAATTTATTTATTTATTTATTTATTTATTTATTTATTTGACAGAGAGCAACAGCGAGTGAGGGAACACAAGCAGGGGGAGTGGGAGAGGGAGAAGCAGGCTTCCCATGGAGCAGGGAGCCTGATGCGGGGCTTGATCCCAGGACCCTGGGATCATGACCTGAGCTGAAGGCAGACGCTTAACCGACTGAGCCACCCAGGCGCCCCAAAAATCAAAATTTAAAAAGCAAATACATGAGATATTAACATACGTGCTTATTTACTAACACACTGAATAACAAGATCTTGTGGCAGGTCTATTGTGATTTCAAAGTACTGAGGAATGTCAACAATACTTTGAGACATCTGCAATAACTAGAATGTGATTAGAAAACATCTCTAATTTCTCCTGTTGACTACTCACTAATAACACCAATAGAGTTAATTGCATATATTCATATTTGAAGAAAGTTGCTAACTTTGAAATAGCAAGTAATGGAAGTAGAGATGCAAGGTTTTCCCCATCCAGTTTCATGGTCAAGGTCAAGCTCTGAGTCCTACCAAAGGTCAAGCACTCCTCTTTAAATGAGGTTCCTGGGAACTGTCTTGCTGCCTCTCACAAGGGAAATTCTTGGGAGTGTAATGGTTGCATGCTTTCCAGAAGGTGTCAGGCTTGCATTTCTGAAGACTGAAATCCAGTTTCTGCTATAATTTCCCCAAATAAGCAAGTTTCCTGACTCAACTTTTAAGGCAGATAATCCACCAAGCTGAGTCATTGAAAATTAGGCAAAAAAAAAAAAAATAGTGCTGATTTCAAAAGAAACAAAGAGCTTCAAGGAAACAAATTCTACAGGGACTAACAAAGTGCTGTCTGAATTAAGAAATTTTATGGCAAAAAAAAAATCTGAAGAAAGAATTGCTTTCCTATCTTTTCAGTACGAAGACAGGATTTATGTTGTCAGCAAGGATCAGACACTGAAATTTTTGAAAATACATCACAGTCGACTTTCGGTTGAAGCTGTATAATTTATATCCTCACAGAGGAGTCCATAAAGAGGAGGATTATAGAACAGAAGAGATACTGAAAATCCAGCCTCTAAACAGAGGCTTCTGGGCACAAAGCAGGGATTAGGTTATAGTTCTTCCTTTCATCTGAGTTGTACCCTTAGAATTCTTCAAACTCTCCAAGAAAACAAAGAATTTATTGGAAATTGAGTGCACTGAGTAAAAGATGTTTCCTAGAGAAGTCATTGTTCACATAAGGACTGTTAAGGGCTTCTAACACATCTAACACATATATGTTTAATTATTTAGTGGGGATTTTCTTGCATTAATGATTAATGGATAAATTCTGACTATGTTCATTGAATTTGGGGGAATTCTCTTTCCCTCTGATATCTGAGAAAGATATAATTTCTCATTGACCATCATTAGAAAATAGCCCTTGTAATAGTCCACATTATTTCCCCCAATTGTTTGACCTCCCTAGAAAGGACTAATGTCAAGCTTGGCCAAGTGACTTCCTCTTGTTAATGAAATATAAGCAGATATGATATATGTCAGGTCCAAGTAGAAGTTTTAATAGCCACTGAGTGGTTCCACCATCTTTTTTTTTTTTCTTTTCTCTTTCTTCTGCCTCAAGAATGACATGTGCTAGGTGGGAACTGCTCCAAAGCTGGTATTGCAGAGGAAAAAGACATGTGGGAAAGAGTGTCAGGCTACTGTGGCTGAAGTAATGTGAGTAAGAAAAAAGCTTTTATTACTTCAAGCCATTGATACTTGGAGGTTGGTTGTTACATAGCCAAACTCAATGAAAGCTGATTAACCCAAACTCTGGTTCTTAAATTTTCCATTTTCTCCCCACCCCGGTTTAAATAGTTATTGATCTATAAACAAAATAAAATAAGTTTACTATGGATGCTTCTATTTAATGACCACTCCTGAAATAATTGAGAAAGAAGACAAAATCTTATCTTTTCTATCTTCAATCCTCCTTCTCCTCCCCCTCTTCCTCCCCTCCTTCTTCCTCCTGCTTCTGCTTCTTGTCTTCAACTAAATCTCATTTGTCAGTACCTGCTGGCTATGGAATCTTTCTACATTCTTGCCAAGAAAACATAACTATTGTATTTGGGCTAAGTTGCTAGTTCCCAGGAAAAGCTCTGGGTCTCTTGGACTGGTCAGTCATGACTTTGTTCTTTCTTCTGATGGGAAAAGTATGGAATCTAAAGATAAACTTTGTCCATAAAGAGACAAAGTTAAATTGACCATGTGTCATGGATATTGAGGCAGCTCCTAATTCAAATATCTCATCTCACTAACGCAGTGGTATACATAAGGACCAATATTTTGCCTCTAAAAATAGTTATCTTAAGAGAATGCATGATTTTACTCACATAAAGTTCAAAATAGGCAAAACCAAACTACATTCTTAGGTCAGGACAGTGTTTATCTTTTGGGAGAGAAATGAAATGGCAGTTGGGAAGGGGCAAGAGAAATGGAATGGCAATTGGAAATGGCAATTGGGAAGGGGCTTTGAGGTCGAAGTGTTCTGTCTCTTGTTCTTGATGCACAGATCAGTGTTTGCTTTATGATCATTTATTTATGTTTTATGTGTTTTTCTCTCTATATGTGGTACTTCACAATAAAAAAGTTTAAAAAATGTAGTTGTTGTAGCCATAGCCTACTTAAAACACATATGAAATTAAAAGCTTGAGAATTAACAAACTCTAACTTAGAAGGCCCACTTTGTAGTGTAACTATGAAAAACACTCTCTCCATTCATTGTGCCTTTTCTGGGCTAGGAACCAAGTGCAGTTCAATTTAGCACTCTTTTCCCCCCTATATTGAATGGTTTTTTGTTTTGTTTTGTTTTTGTTTTTGTTTTTGTTTTGTAGCTTATCAGGAGGAAAAGACATTAATTAGGTAATTCTACAAATAGGTAATTATATGCTACAACAGGTAATTCTATGTTGTACAACTGAGTCATTATATAAGTAATAAACTACACTGCATTTAGTACTCTGAGGAAGTACAGAATGCTGGGAATATGAAGCTTTATCTCTGCCATGCTGTTATCAGCCAATAGAGGAAACACTGTATCAGATACAGCTCTCCAATCTAGAAGAGAAAAGCAAGCAATAATAAATTAGCTCAGTAGGTAACAATTTCAGAGAGGAAGCCAATGATGCCACAATAAGAAAATGCAAAAAGTACAGATACTTCACTTGCGCCTAGCTGCTCCTGCCTATTGCTATCAGAAGTCATCCAACTCTGGACAGAATCGCTGACTCCTCAGGGCTCACTTTGATCTTCTTTGATCTTCTTACATCTCTCTTTTCACACAAACCTCTTTATTTTACTTTTTTTTAAAAGATTTTATTTATTTATTTGATAGAGAGAGACACAGCAAGAGAGGGAACACAAGCAGGGGGAGTGGGAGAGGGAGAAGCAGGCTTCCCGCCGAGCAGGGAGCCCAATGTGGGGCTCGATCCCAGGACCCTGGGATCATGACCTGAGCCAAAGGCAGATGCTTAATGACTGAGCCACCCAGGCGCTCCGACACAAGCCTCTTTAAACACAGCTTCAGACACATTCCCAGAGCCTTCAGCAGTGACATATTCCTCTCTACAACTCAGAACCTGAGAGTTGATCCTCAGATTTGTTCCTTGGTATGAACTCAACCACCTCTGAGCTTTATGGCCAGATGACAAGGCTTCTGGAATTCTATGACTGAGAGAGCTAGGCCTTGGGGGCTCTGAGGTCAGGGGAGAGAATGAAAATAAAGAGCATAGAGGGAGCTAGATTCTGCTTCTCACCTCCCCAAGACACCTAAGGACACATTTCCGAAATTCTTCTCCCCACCAGCCAAAAGTTAAAAAAAAAAAAAAGGAAAAGAACAGTCAGACCTTGATCTTAAATGAATTCCACTGGGCCCATGACAGCCCATAAGGAAACTATATTTGCCAGACTCCCTTGCAGTTAGGTAGCCTTGGGGCTAAATTCTGGCCAATAGGATGAGAATGGTACAGATGCAACTCCTAATCCCTATCGTCTTCCTTCTGTCCTGCTGACTGGAATGTGGGTGCAGGGACAGACCAACTGGGCTCAGACATAGGGAACATCCTATGGACAGCAGAACAGCAAGACAAAAGGATCCAGGTGTTTGATAACTTGGCAGAGCAGAGCTGCTTTACCAGCTCTGACTTTAATATGAGAAAAATACATTCGTATCTTGTTTCAGCTCTTGTTATTTTCAGTCTTTGAAAGGAGAAGCCAAGCCTGTATCGCAAATGTGGCAGAGGCCTTGTGGCCCAGTGGTTCTCCAAAGAGGTGTAATTTTTTTTCCCCTGAGAAACATTCGGCAATGTCGGGAGACATTTTTGGCTATCACATTTGTGGGCGTGGGGAGGAGGTTGCGGCTGACATGTAGCGCGTAGAGGCCAGGGATGCTGCTAACCACCCTACAATGCATAAGAAAGTATTATGCAGGGCGCCTGGGTGGCTCAGATGGTTGAGCGTCTGCCTTCGGCTCAGGTCATGATCCCAGGGTCCTGGGATTGAGTCCCACATTGGGCTCCCAGCTCAGCGGGGAGCCTGCTTCTCCCTCTGACCCTCTCCCCTCTCATACTGTTTCTCTCTCCCTTGCTCTCTAAAAAATAAATAAAATCTTTAAAAAAAAAAAGAAAGTATTATGCAGCCCAAATATCAATGTGCCAAGGTTGATAATCCACAAAGCACTTCAATTAGTGGTGAAGGGAATCTAAGACACAGGTTGAGTGACTTGGCATCACACAAGTTTGTTATTGGGCTGGGGCAGCTGCCTAGTCCTCTTGATGCTCAGCCCCCTGCTTTTTTATTTTTAACTGTAACTATACCATTTCACCACCCCAAAACCCAGATCCACTTTATTCTCTGTCTTCCCTACTTATTTAAGGGGAGAATAAAAAAGGAGACACAGAGTGTAAAGCAAAAGTCACACCCTTTTCTACCTAGAGTCAACAATGTTTTATCCCAAGCTTTGAGTGAACAACTCTTTGGTGTAGGTCCTTAGACTGGATGCCAGTTTTAAATCTAGGTGGGAAATCAAGGCATATGTAAAAAGAAAGGCCAGGCAAAGCAATGCGGCACATGACCATGCACAAAGAGGGGCCCCTGCAATGTGTGGGTGGAGATAGGGAGAGGGCATCATGGTGGGCTGTGGTGGGCAGTGTTGGTGACAAAGCCAGGTCTCCCAGCCCTATAGACTTTCATCTGGATGTGACCGGTTTGGGACATCACAATCCTCACCCAGGTTGTAAAATTATTTCTGCCCAGCCCCTGGGCCCAGGCTCCTTCCCTAGGAGTTGATAAAAGACATTTGTTATGGTGGACTGCTCAGCACCCCTCTTCTCCCTTCTTATGGTGCAGCATTGTGCTTTTCCTTTGCAAAACTGCTCTGCCCCCATTCTATATGATTCTGGCAGGGATTCCAATTCCAGCACTCTACTGGGTATCTTCTAGTTGTCTCTCCAGATCCTCTCTCCACTCTGTGTGTCTGTGTCCCAGAAGCCTACCGACTGTAGCTTAGGCTGAGATAATGCTTCTAAGGCCCCTATGACAAAAAGTGTCCCTGCCCTGCTTATCCACAGTCCCCCTCAGATGCAAGAGCTAACCTGATAGATGTCCTCACTGAAGTGATGAGAGCTTCCCTGGGGAGCAGAAAAAAACAAAACAAAACAAAAACAAAATACACCCAAGTTGAAAATCTACATTCAAATTATGCCTGCTTTTTTTTTTTTTTTTTTAAAGATTTTATTTATTTGACAGAAGGAGACACAGCGAGAGAGGGAATCCAAGCAGGGGGAGTGGGAGAGGGAGAAGCAGGCTTCCCGCAGAGCAGGGAGCCCGATGTGGGGCTCGATCCCAGGACCTGGGATCATGACCTGAGCTGAAGGCAGACGCTTAATGACTGAGCCACCCAGGCACCCCTATTTTTGGTATATCCTTAATGATGTATAAATATACAATCTGTATTAACACAGGTAGATTTTTAAAAGCTATTTTCATGGCTCTCAATTCTAATTTCTGACTTTTAAAATATTCCAATGTTATATGGTCTCATGAATATCTTTTTTTTTTTTTTAAAGATTTTATTTATTTATTTGACAGAGAGAGACAGCGAGAGAGGGAATGCAAGCAGGGGGAGTGGGAGAGGGAGAAGCAGGCTTCCCGCTGAGCTGGGAGCCCAATGCGGGGCTTGATCCCAGGACCCCGGGATCATGACCTGAGCCGAAGGCAGCCGCTTAACGACTGAGCCACCCAGGCACCCCTGCTTTTTTTTTTTTTTTTTTCTTTTATTGAGTCACTTAACCTCTCTGAGCTTCATTTTTTTTCCTCTGGAAAATTGAGATAATGTTAGCTGCAGGAAATGGGTCTAGAATGGGTGGGACTTCAGTACCTGGGTGGTAGTGGTGGTGAAGGGAGGTCTGAAATCGTCTTGGAAAGGTTAATATGCAGGTCCCCTGACAATTCCAGACCACAGGCATTTCCTGTCATCCTGGGGATGTGCCTGATGTGATTTAGGAAGGCATGGAGTCTGGCAGTGACAGGCAGAGTCTGGAGCACTCACCCAGGGCCCTTCTTATTCAGAGGCAGCTTGTCCTGCCACGTGCCTCTCGCCCTGGGATGTGCTCACATTCTGAATGTGCTTCCTGAGAGCGCCCCTTGTTGTGATCCTGCGAAGTTGGCCCTGAGAAGGCTCCCTTGCCCTCCACCAGGAGGGCTTCCCATCTCCCCTTCAACTGCAGGGAGTCATGTTACAAGGGCAGTGGAGCTTTGAGAGGCAGAAGGAGCCCAGTGACCGCCCGACTTAATCATTTGCGGTGTCATAAATAACCCTGATGACCCAGTGCCTGTGGTGTCACTTTTAGGAAGTCATTGGTTGGTTTCAAGCTTGCCCTTTCTAGCCAATAAAGGCAAATCTTTCTGTGCACAGCACCAATTCTATGAACTGGTGCTAGACTGCATTGTGTCCCTTCAAAATTCGTATGATGAGTTCCTAACCCCAATGTGATGGTATTTGGAGATGGGGCCTTTGGGAGAAAATTAGGTCTAGATGAGGTCATAAAGGTAGGGCCTTCATGGTGAGTTTAGTACCCTTATAAGGAGAGATACCAGAGAGCTTGGGTGCTCCCTCCTCCCCTTCCCTTCCACCCTCTTCCCTCCTTCTCTCTCTCTCTCTCCACACCCCCCCCCCCCCCACACACACAGGAAAAGCCATATGAACACACAGTAAATGGCAGACATCTGCAAGCCAACAGGAGGGCTCCCACTAGAACCCATTCATGCTGGCACCATAAATTCAGACTTTTAGCCTCTAGAACTGTGAAAAAATAAATTTCTGTGTTTTTTTTTTTAAAGACTGAGTGAAAGGACCCAGAGGATGTTTCATGTAATACTTGCCCAGAGAGAAAAGCAGAAATTCTGTGGACACTATAAGAAATTCCCCCAAAGATCAAGACAGTGGCACGAGCAGGGCAAGCAGGCATCTTCCTGCCTCTTCCTTTGTCACTCTTTCTCCCTTTAGCCACATTTCTCTACAGTTCTACCTCAGATGGATCCCATGTTAGCCCCGACATACGAGCCCCTCACAGCTTCGGGATGTGTCAGTCATCTACTCTCAGCTGCTCCCACACGCCTGCAATTTAGCTGTTAATCCTCCCCTGGCTCCTAGAAGAAACGGAGACGCTCAAGGAAACATAACAATTCTCTTCATCCACACTTACTTTGATATTTAAGTTCTGCAATGTTTGTTTTAGCGGTGCTGCTTCACAAATAGGATTTCAGTGTGCCATATTGGTATTCCTATTTCCCAAACGTGACTTCCGGAGGAAAGCGGTCTTGCTATTTCTTAACTACAGACCATGACCACAGTGGGTAACCACTCTATTTCTATCTTTTATGGGGTTGGCCATACATTGTTAGTCCTAAGGCCGGACTTTGTGATTAGCTTTGAGACTTCGGGAACATTGCTTCTTTTCTCTGTGCCTCATTGTCATCATCTACAATAAAAAAGGGGAGGGGGTTGATTCGAATGTTGCTTTTTATGTCCCTTTCTGCTCTAAGGGATTGAGTTTCTATCATTCTTCATAAAACGTCAAATGTCCTGGATTTGTATTCTCTTTGTTTCCACGAGTCAGTAAGTATTTTATTGTATTTTTCTAAATAACTATTTCATTAACAAGTATCATTAATAATGTCTTTGCAATGGGAATATTAATAGATCAGATAGTGGGAGTAAGGCCATGTACCACAGGACATTGGTTATACAATAAAGAAGCCAGGAGAGAGCCCTCTGGTGACTCCAGAAGGCAGGAAGACAAAGAAAGCTGGAAGGAAAACAGAACATGACACAGCATTGCGAAGGGTTTATGAAGAAAAAGGCACACACACACACACACGTGGAAACAGCTCTTCTCCATGTATAACCCTTTCCACAGCCAACAAAACAAGCAGTGGAAATTTCCAGCATGACAGACAAGCAGGTCCCAGTCATTAACTCTCTGCTTCCTGAACTTTTGCAAGGCTTCATGGTATTTGTAGGCTACCTCTGACCTTTGCTTTAGAAATTGTAAATTTTCCATGTCCTTTGTCAGCTGAGTGCTCTTTCTTTGTTAAATGATGGAAAACTTCCTAATATTTAAGTTCAATTGTTTGTTTCTTATTGAGACTCTACTGAGCTATATGGACGGATTTAAAAAATAACATTTTAAGAACACTAATGGATAGTAACAAATAGCAAATAAAAACATGTGCCCTGTGGCTCTCAGTATTGGTGTCAGTTTCGAAATGAGAATGTTTATTTTTGAACCAATGAATAGACTTGGATAAAACATGCACAATTATTATTCATCCTGCTTCCCCAGTGGGAAATGAAGGCTCGCTGAGATTTCATTGATGGCTTTTTTATTTCCCTCTTCCCAAGCAAATAGCAGCTTGGGAGTGGAAGTGCTCTGAGCATTGGTTCAAAGAGCTTCTGACTTCAGCTGCTACTGTCAAAGCCTTAGGACCAGAAATGGGTGAAACTGACAGTTGCCCCAGTACAAACTACTAAAAATAGTAATGATTGAATACTTCCTGTCTGCCAGGTACTGTTCTAAGTCCTTTATAAAGTAGATATATTATTCTCAACCTTGTTTTACATTTGAAGAAACCAGTTTAGAGAAGTCAAGCAGCTTGCTTGAGATCTTGTAGCTAGTAAGTGCAGAATCTGGATTGATTTCAGGTCATGCTAAATCTGGAGATTGAATTTTTAACCTCCTGCTGTACTATCTACTTGGAAAGCTCTTTTTTTTTTTTTTTTGATCTATCAAGTATGAGATTTTCAGCACTACCCCTGTCCTCCCACACCCCTAATACTATTCAATTGGGCTATGAATGAGGGTTAAAGCAAACAAACAATTCAATTCTATTTAATAAATGTGTCTTGAAATCCTACAATATTTAAGGCACCATGCTAAGCTATGCCATGGGGACTACAGAGATAAATAACCAAAGTCACAAAATTTATAGTCTGATGGTAGGGGGAAAACATTCCAACTTATAATTATAGTTGGAATGACAGGTATAAGCAGAATGTGATTGTATGATAGAACCAGCAGTAAGGGGTTGAGGAGAGCAAGACATACCTTTACATGGGAAGTCTGGGTTGCTTTCAGGGGATTCTTGCACTGGATTTTAAAGGATGGGTGGGACTTCAAACATTAGGATTGCATAGAGAGGGGATTCCAAGGAGGAGAAGCAGCAGGAACAAATGCAGTGGGACACAGCTAGGTCCCTGAGCTTACAGTTGGGTTATCCTGAGTAGGTCAATGAGGCAGTAACCTACAAAACTATACGGTAGGCTGGTAGAGCCCATCCATGAGAGGAAAGCAATGGTTAGGCAGTAAAATGCCAGGCTGCTGGAGTTAGGAGGATCTATGAAACTCTCAAATAAAGGTACCCTCAGAAGGGTGGGGCTCAGGGCAGAGTCCCCTCTTCCCACCCAGAGCCATAGCAGTCTATGAATACCACCCCTGTCTGTGGTGGGCAAAACCACAGAGCCGACCTAGGTGGTAAATCACCTTGGTCCCCAGCATTGCACAGACCGACCCAGGGGCAAACAGGCCACTGGTGGGCAGGACACACCTGTCCGGTATATACTAGGTACACCTGGTTTGGTGTACTGCTGGCAGCTTTTTTGATTGGCCCAGCCTTAGAGATATTGATTTTTATAAAACATTTAAAAGGAGAGGTCCCGTAATGACTGAGCCACCCAGGCGCCCCTGTTGAATCACAGACCCGTACCTCTGAAACAAATAATACATTATATGTTAAAAAAGAAGGAGGAGAAGAAGAAGATAACAGGAAGGGAAAAATGAAGGGGGGGAATCAGAGGGGGAGACGAACCATGAGAGACTATGGACTCTGAGAAACAAACTGAGGGTTCTAGAGGGGAGGGGGTGGGGGGATGGGTTAGCCTGGTGATGGGTATTAAGGAGGGCACGTATTGCAATGAGCACTGGGTGTTATACGCAAACAATGAATCATGGAACAGTACATCAAAAACTAATGATGTAATGATGTATGGTGACTAACATAACATAATTAAAAAAAAATCTTAAAAAAAAAAAGGAGAGGTCCCTTTTAAGGTGATCACAATATCCTGAAGCAAAGGAACCTTATATAGTTAAATTTTTTTTATTATTTGTAGTTTTTTGTATATATTTATGCTCAATTTACCGTTCGTAAACTGCTTATAGTTAATTCCATTAATGCATAGTTTGCTTTTTGAAATAATTTTTCTTGATGTCTTTATAGAGTCCCAAGTTAAAGAATCTCTTGAGTGGAAGAAATGGAATTGTATTTTCTCATATGTTCTTTTAAAAGGTCTGGGATAATTCATAAGAACATAACAAAAGCAGTTAGCTGATGGGTTTTGGGGAAGGGTTGATGCAGAGAGGAAAAACCATGGAGATGACAGAGAACAGGGTTGACTTTTCACTGATTATCTTTTATATTTGTTCTTGTTTAACTCATGTGAATGTAATATCTCTGACAAAAATAACCAAATAAACCAATAAAAGAACTTCAAATAACCCTATATTTTTGAAAATGCATAGACTATCTCTGGAAGGAGGACACCAAAGAAACTGATCACAAAAGTCATCTCCAGGGAGAACAGAGTGGCCAGGGGCAGGAAAAGGAAGGAGGCTTACTCTACTTCCTCACCTGTGAATGCTGTGACATGGACCTTCGCAGAACCTGTTCCTCATACTGGAAATGCTTCTTGGCCTAAAGAAATAGTGTCTCCTTGGAATGGCTAATGCCTAAACTCTCATAATTTGAGTTTCACTTAGTTTAGAAATGGTTTCCTTCTGGTTTTTCTAGGAAGAATCACAGCTTTGGTGACCATTTCCAGCCTAGCAAACATGTCAATGTCATAGTGGAAAAGTTCCAAGGAAAACAGAACTAAAACAAGAAATCCCTCCATCCTCCCCCTTTAAAAATTTTTTTTTCTGAAGCATAACAATTTTATTTCTTTAAAATTTCTTGCAAATTAATTATTAGATGTTCCACTGTTTAACAGGTACTTTTTCCCAACATCCCATACTTTCTTCTCTATCTGGATTCATTTTTTTTCAATCCAATAGGAAAAAAAGAATGATGGTAAAATTTTCATAAGCAAAACATTTGGCTGATTAGTTACTAAAGTATGGCCATTTTTTAACCTCTAACATTTCATGCGGTGTTAGCAGCTGTGCAGTTGATTCTTGAATGTTTTTCTTTTTCTTTTTCACATTTCCATCAGGCAGAGGAAAATGATCTTCCAGAAACTCACCCAAGGTAATCAGGAGTTTCTCCTTATATTCTTTTATATCATGCATTTTAGTTTTCAGCTCATCAAAGATTCTTGATTCAGAAAATGTCACAACCTGATGTTTCAATTCACTGTGTAGTACATTAAGAGATTGCAGTATCTGTTGTTGTTCATCCAACCACTGTTGCTCCCTTTCCAAGTCTTCCTTTAGCTTTTCATTCTTTGACTGAATAGTAGAGAGCACCAATTCAAGATCATGTCTCAGTTTTTGGAACTCTTCTTTACCTAATGTTACAAGAACTTCTTCATTCAGTGGAATTATTCCAGGACTTTCTTTCTGCCATTGATTGAGTTCAGCAGTCAAACATTTCACTTGCATAATTAATAATGACAGCTGAGCATTTGAATCAGTGAGTGTCTCAGTTCCAACAAGTGATAATTTTTTCTGACATTCTTCCACATCTTTCCACATTTCTTCACATTCTTTAATAAGTTCTTCTTCAGCATTTGTAACATCTTCCATGTCTGTAGTACTGTTTGGATCTAGATCTTGCTAATTCACTGACATGTGCCTTGTAATAATTAGCCTTATAAGAAAAAAAGCTGTGTGACCTTGGGCAAGTCACTTAAACTGTCTGTGCCTGAGTTTCCTTATCACCACAGTGCCACGGACTTCAGGTCTTCTCCGCTGGGCGTAAACAAGGCTTCCTGGCCTAGGACGTTTGCACGCGCTGCTTGCTGATTGGATCTGCCTAAAAAAAATTTTTTTTTCTGGGAGAAGAAGAAAAGAAAAAGTCTTAGAAAGGGGTTGCATTATATTCTTTTGTCTTTCAATTTTCCAGGTTTCTCCCAACCCCCACGTGAACATCTCCAAGTATTCGTGTGAAATAGTTTATTAGATCCTTTTCAGGATAGGGTTTAAAGCAGTATGGAAGGAATAGAGGTCACCAGACTCTGGGGAGGGGAAGGGGCCCTTCTGAGATACAACGTGTGAAAAGGGGAGGGATTTACCTTGGGTCAAATCAACTGTACTGTTCTGAGAACAGTGTTTAACTAGAAAACAAGTGTACTCACTTCTTTGGGCAATAATGCAGGAAAAACCTGTGGGTGTTGCAGGGTGAGAGGGCAGTTGGGTGAAGGGGGAGCTGTTCTTATTGGCAGGTGGGGAATGCTGCTGTAAACAAGCCCCTGGTCCAGGAGGAAGGAAGTGTCTATCAGAGAGTTAGTAATGATCCAAGTTGCCCAGGAACATCCTTGCGCGTGAGATGAAGTTCACATTACCTTAAATATCTAAGAATATACATTTTTCTCAAATACTAGATGGTCTTATTCTTTTGTCCAGTAACTAAAGAATGTAGCTAAAAATTGTGAATTCCTCTAAAGGCTCGGATTTCCTAACTGGCAAAGGAATGCATACCTTCAACAAAATATGCTGGGTTTCTCTTTGAGGGACTTAAATTTACACAAGGGAATGATAAGGGGGAAATGTAAAAAAAACAAGCCTAGATTGAGTGATCTGACATATTTTTTTTTTTGGATTGCAAAGTTTAATAGCTTGAAAAACAATTTCTAACTTCAGTTTTGTGAGTAGGCATGGTTTTGTGATTTCTCTCTCTATGGCTGAAGCAATATGAAAATGCAGTTTTCATCTGGTCACTGATCCTGATCAGGGAGCTCTAAAGGTTCTCTATTTCCTACTAGATCAAACTCACTGCCCTTCCTTGCTTGCAGTGTTTTCTGCAATATGGTCCTGAATTTACTCAGCCTCACTTCCATGACGCCACAGCAAGCCACCCCTGCTCTATTTAGTTTTGGTTTCTTCACAGTCTCCAGACAACATACTTTCTCCCATCTCCCACTCACATCCTCCTCTTGCTTGCTGACCTGTTCACTTCCTTCCTTCAAGAACCGAGCCAAATTCAAATTTCCATGAAGATGGTCTTAAGTGGCAAAGCCTTTGTCTCTCTTCTGAATAGCACATGGCTTATGCAGCTATGGGACTAAGCCATGTCTACTTCTAGGCTTAGTCCCATGGCTAAGTCTAAGCCATGTCTACTTATGGGACTAAGCCATGTCTACTTCTAGGATTCTGACATGTCTGTGTTGACAGGTGAATAGGTCTATTTGCATGAAATGAAAAGATACTGCCCAAGACAACAGGGCTGGAGCCTCCTGGTAAAGACACATCCAAGTTAGAGCCAAGGTGGGCAGACAAGGTTGGCCAAACCTTTGGCTTCAGAGGGAAGAAGCAATGCTGGGTACTTCATAGCGTTTGTCATTCACATTTTCTTCTGCCCCCATGCCACCTTCATTGGGATTCCATTAATAGAGTGTGAAATGAATGGTGAAGAGAGGCATTCAGGTGAAGTTTCTCATTTGAATCCCAGTGCTGTGGCATTCTGAGAACTCAAGGCCATCCTATCAATTCCTTAGGGAGATGATCGTACCTGGTGAAAGTTGGCAGTGCCCATAAGGAAGGGTTGCCAGATAAAATATTGGGTGCCCTATTAAATGTGAATTTCAGGGGTGTCTGGGTGGCTGATTTGGTTAAGTGTCCGACTCTTGATTTCCGCTCAGGTCATAGTCTCAGGGTGATGAGATCGATGCCCCTGTCGGGCTCCACACTCAGCAGGGAGTCTGCTCTCTCTCTTCCTCTCCCCCTGACCCTCCCCCTCACTAATTCTCAATAAATAAATAAATAAATAAATAAATAAATAAAATCTTGAAAAAATGTGAATTTGAGATAAGCAAGAAATAGCTTTTTAGTATATCTCATGTAACATTTGGGGCATATTTATACTAAAAATTATTTGTTGTTTATCAAATTCAATTTTAACTGGTTGTCCTGTATTTTCATTGGTAAATGTAGCAACCCTACTAAGAGGGACAGTGGTGCCTGAAAAAGGGTAAAATGTCCACTGGGGTTCAATAGAATCTAGAGGAAGGAATCCAGATATGATAACTAGGCAGTTGGCCTGCTTCTCTTTCTGAATAAAAAGACAAAGCACTGAGAAGAGAAAGCCTCTTGACCTTTCCACTTGCTTCATGTCTTTGAATTACTCATGATGCCTGGAGTGATGACAGCCATCTAGAGGTCATGGGCTATAAGTAGGAGGATGAAAAGCCAAGATACCATGGACAGTGAAGCAAAAGTTTGCAAAGAGCTTGGGTCTTTTAAGACATTGTTGAGCTTCATCCAAGGAGGTTCAACCTTCCCTGAGACAACTTTGGGTTGGATCCATACTTGAATAACATTCAAATTCTATTAGAAAGAAAGAAGGAGGAAATGGATGCTGGGTAGGTTAGCAACAATGTCACTAACAATGTAACCAGCAACCACGTGGATAGTCCTTCTGTAGACATTGTTTCTTTAGGCCTTGATTACTGACCAAAGAACACTAGGATTTTAAATATAGGTACAGAAATTAGAAGTCTAGGAAGAAAAAGAAGATAGGAAGTATATGCAATAAATGTGCTGGTATTCCCTTTTCCTCATTTTTTGTGTTTAATAGACTACCAATGTGGTTGAATGTCAAGCATAGCTGACATGGTTAAAAAAATTAAATGATTAACTTATTCCCTATAAGATCCCTGCTCATATATTCTTCCTTCATCCACACAGGGCCACTTGATCCCCTATCACCATCACTCCCATCTCCTCTTATATGTACATCCCTACCTCAGTCACTGGAAAATATCTTTTCAGTAGTCAGGGAGAATTTAAGGACCCATAGCAGACTCAATAGCCCAAGTGTAGTCAACTTTGCTACTTATCAGTCATTCTCTGAACTCATACTAAGCTTCGTGTCTGACCGCCTACCTCTAGATTTCTGAGAGTTGTGAAACATTCGTGTTTTTGTTGCTTAAGACACTGTCAAGTGTTCTATTACCTGCAGACAGAAGCATCCCTAGCTGATAGAGAAGCTGCCAAGTTCTTGTTCATGAGCGTAAGTGAGACACCCTTTATCAACTTTCAGAAATGTTCAGGGGAAGCTTTCCAGGAAAGTAGAGCCCTAAATTATCAGGTAATGGAGAGAGCCAAACAAATATGGGTTACACTTGGCATCTCTATCGAAAAGTTGATACTGGATCTGAGTGAGCATCAAACCTCCACGAGGACTTCAGCTCCTGAGAGCCCAGAGACTTTCCTTTTTATTCCCATCCCTCAACTTCATGACTCAATACACATTTATTAATTGACTAATTAAAGAATTTAATTGATTTATGGAGGATTTCCAACTTAATCTAAACCTGGAAGGGAGGATTTGAAAGGTGGTGTGGAGAAAGAATACTGTGGGTTAGGAGATATAAGAACAGAGGTCCTGGAACTGGTCATTAGCACAGCATGTTTGGTGCCTAAGGATTAGATTCCCTGAAAAGGATTAGTAAGAGTTTTATGTTACTGCTGGATACATTGCTAGGTATTTGGGGCTGGTGCAATAGATCACTAGGAACCTAGGAATCACGAGGACTAGTGGAGAAATGCAAGGACAGAGATATCTTAGGGAAGTTCATTAGTCAGAAGCCCATAAGACCTATTAAAAGAAAGACATTGGTAACTAGAAAGGCAGTTAGGGGGTTCTTAAAGTGATTGAGGAATGGATTATAGTGGTGATAAGGAAGCAGGTGGGAAAAAAGTGAATCCTAGTAAGAACTGACAGAAGGCAAGAGAAAAAAAAATGCTAACATTTACTTGGTGCCTACTTCATACCAAGCATTTCACATACACTGCCCCATTTAGTGAGCTATATTATTATACTCTCCATCCATTGGGGGGGGGCGCAATCTGTAAACATGTAACAATTTTACAGAGGGACAATAGTTCTAATAGAAGTGTATATGAGAAAGCTATTTGAGTATCTAGGAAAGAGGCATGGACCTAACGAATGTCTTGAAAGATGCATGAAAATTTGACAGAAAAGTCTGAGGAGAACATTCCAGACAGATGGATGGTATGTGCATAGCCATATCTTTGGCAAAATCTTTGCATGGGGTGTCTTCTGGAGAATTCATTAGTACCAAGGAGTTTCTCTGAGATATTTGACTGAGATATTTGCAGGTCAGGGCAGAGGGGCTTTTTGGGACCCTTAAATAATACCTGTCAATTTGGCATCTTAGAAAAACTATAGCTATAGCCAGTAGTGGAAACATCTCCAGAGATTTCTGCTGGAAATAATGCTCCATGATGTGATGATGCAAGAAGGTGGGAAAGTACTGAAGTTCTTCCATGTCCTTCATCTCTCCACCCTTCCCAGGATTCTCCAGGGCCACCTGCCTTTCCCCATGACCCCCAACCCAACCTGTTTTCCTATCCATGCTAGGGGCTACACATATTCTGAGCACAAAGAGCTAGGCAGCATCCTCTATGTCCCTCATCTATTTGCTCTTGGGGCTGACTTCGCAGACTGTTCCTCCGTCCCCTTCCTGAATATTGAAGACCACCCTTCTCATGATGCCCTGTGGCTGTGGCTTTCTGACATTTGGTCTGGAGCCCCTGGGCCATGACAGCAGAGACCTCCTGCTCAAACCCTCCAGGGTTCAGGACATTGCTTGTTTTTTGTTTTTTGTTCTTTTTTCCTCTCTCTCTGCTGTCCTTGGAGATAGGCAGGAGACCTCAGATAACCCTAATATCGGGAGGGATCATCTCCATCTCAAAAAAAAATGCTCTAGTTCTGGGAGAGGTGGGTGGACTGGCTACAGATGCACTCCCTGTCATGTCGCCTTACTTGACCAGTTGGAACCTTGCTCTGTGGCATTTGGGGAAGATAAGGAGTCTTCTACAATTTGTTCAAAAAGTTAGCAAAGGCTTCCATGTTTCTACTCTAATTCTGCTGCCACTTCAAACCTATTTTTCAAAACATCACAAATATTAACATTCTCTTCATATTACTCTTCCTTCAAATAATTTCTAAGGAATGTGCCCAAATGGCACAGGAGTAGGAGTCAGGAGAGTCAGAAGTCTGCAGACCTCACTTTTGGCTTGACTTCAGCCTCTATCCCTCCATTCTATACCCTTGAGCAAGACATCACTTTTTCAAACCTTATTTTCCCCATTTGTTAAAGAGATGCAATGGAAAAAAGATAGTCTCTTCAATAAATGGTGCTGGGAAAATTGGACAACTATATACAGAAGAATGAACCTCGACCATTCTCTAACACCATACACAAAGATAAACTCAAAATGGATGAAAGACCTCAATGTGAGACAGGAATCCATCAAAATCCTAGAGGAGAACATAGGCAGTAACCTCTTTTGATATCGGCCACAGCAACTTCTTTCAAGATTCATCTCCAAACGCTAGTGAAACAAAAGCAAAAATGAACTTTTGGGACTTCATCAAGATAAAAACTTCTGCACAGCAAAGGAAGCAGTCAATAAAACAAAGAGACAACCCACAGAATGGGAGAAGATATTTGCAAGTGACACTACAGATAAAGGGCTGGTACCCAAGATCTATAATCTATAGGCATCTATAATGACTTGATTATTTAATCAAGTCAAAAAATGGGCAGAAGACATGAACAGACACTTCTCCAAAGAAGACATACAAATGGATAACAGACACATGAAAAAATGTTCATCATCATTAGCTATCAGGGAAATTCAAATCAAAACCACATTGAGATACCACCTTACACCAGTTAGAATGGCAAAAATCGACAAGGCAAGAAACAACAAATGTTGGAGAGGTTGTAGAGAAAGGGGAACCCTCTTACACTGTTGGTAGGAATGCAAGTTGGTACAGCCACTTTGGAAACAATGTGGAGGTTCCTCAAAAATTAAAAATATAGCTACGCTATGACCCAGCAATTGCATTCCTGGGTATTTACTGCAAAGACACAGATGTAGTGAAAAGAAGGGCCATATGCACCCCAATGTTCATAGTAGCAATGTCCACAATAGCCAAACTGTGGAAAGAGCCGAGATGCCCTTCAACAGATGAATAGATAAACAAGATGTGGTCCATATATACAATGGAATATTACTCAGCCATCAGAAAGGATGAATACCCAACTTTTACATCAACATGGATGGGACTGGAGGAGATTATGCTAAGTGAAATAAGTCAAGCAGAGAAAGTTAATTATCATATGGTTTCATTTATTTGTGGAACATAAGGAATAACATGGAGGACATTAGGAGAAGGAAGGGAAAAATGAATGGGGGGAAATCAGAGGGAGAGATGAACCATGAGAGACGATGGACTCTGAGAAACAAACAGGGTTTTAGAGGGTAGGGGGGTAGGGGGATGGGCTAGCCTGGTGATGGGTATTAAGGAGGGCACGTACTGCATGGAGCACTGGGTGTTATATGAAAACACTGAATCATGGATCACTATATCAAAAACTAATGATGTATTGTATGGTGACTAACATAACATAATAAAATAAAAAAAAGAGATGCAACAGAGTTTACTTCCACTCATTAGCATTTCTATGAGGACTGGATCTGGTTACATACATTATAGTGATATAGGAAGCATAAAATATGATAGATGAGCCTTATCACCAGACAGCAGGACCAAGTAACTCTGGAGCCAGACTTTCTTTAAAGCCAGGGTTTTCCCCCTGGAAAATGAGGATAATGATGCAATCTGAAAGCTCCAAAATCCTCAAAGCTTGGGAATTAAAAGTTTTTTCATGAGTGGGGCACCCATACTTATTTGGTGGCAAGATTGACATGAGGGTTTTTATGGTCTTTGTCTAGCCCATTTGCTGCAGAAATCTCAATGTGCTTGCTTAGTGGGTGCTGCCCCAGATCCCTTGGGAATCATTACATAGTATGCAATGCATGCACTGTACTATTTTTCTTAAAACACGAACAATTCAGAATTGGAAACACATTTGGCCTCAAGGAATTTAGATATGGGATTGTGGGCTTTGGTACCAAACTCACAGGGCTGTTGTGATGATTAAGTAAATAGATTCAGCATAGTGCCTGCCCCATGGTAGATGCTCAGCAAATACTAGCTGCCATTACTATTCCCTCCATTACTGCAGCCCTCAACATCTTTGAACAATTTCCGCTATTGCTCTAGACCTGTTTCCCTATTTGCGCCTATAACAATTTTTTTAAAAGATTTAATTTATTTATTTGAGAGAGAGAGAGAGAGAAAGAGTAAGGAGGAGTGGCAGAGGGAGTGGGAGAAGCAGACTCCCCGCTGAGCAGGGAGCCCAATGTGGGGCTCGATCCCAGAACTCTGGGATCATGACTTGAGCCAAAGGCAGACATTTAACTGACTGAGCCACCCAGGTGCCCCTGTGCCTGTAACTATTAATGTCTAAAATTCTTTCCATTCAACCACTCAGCACTTGCCTTTCCTAAAGCTCCTGTCTTCCCAACTGTCTGCCAAAATGCTGTCCTCATTTATTTATTTATTTATTTATTTATTTATTTTTAAATGCTTGCATTTTCTTTTCTTTTCTTTTTTTTTTTTAAGATTTTATTTATTTATTTGACAGAGAGAGACAGTGAGAGCAGGATCACAAGCAAGGGGAGAAGGA
Organism: Mirounga leonina; assembly: GCF_011800145.1. Classification (NCBI taxonomy): domain Eukaryota; kingdom Metazoa; phylum Chordata; class Mammalia; order Carnivora; family Phocidae; genus Mirounga; species Mirounga leonina. Next base: position 2,049,630 of record NW_023270871.1, on the reverse strand, counting down.
GAGGGAGAAACAGGCTTCCCGTGGAGCAGGGAGCCCGATGCGGGGCTCGATCCCAGGACCCTGGGATCATGACCTGAGCCGAAGGCAGACACTTAATGACTGAGCCACCCAGGCACCCCTGCTGTCCTCATTTAGAACAGAAAGTTCTCCCTGTAGCCACCTGAGGTCCCCTCCATCTGCCTTCGTGGTAATTAGTTGGATGGTTTGCTTGTGGGTAAAGGAGGCTGGGAGAGAGTTCTAGAACGTATCCCACTGGCAGGTCTCAGACTCCTAGCTCACCCTGACATACTTCCCTTTGGCTGTGTGGCTGGGATCCTATAGGGGTGGGTGCAGCTCCTCCCCCTTTAGAAAATTTACTTCCACCTTTCTGGACCTCACTTTCACATGGTTAAAGCACAACAGTCAGCCTAGATGATAGCTTTATGCCTCTTAGCTCCCTCAAATCCTACCTCCTGTGATGCTGCCTAAAGATGTTATCTTTGCATGCTGGGGAACCACATCCTCCATACCTTCAGTCATCAGCTGATGTTGAAGGGGGAATGAAAGCTGCTTCTCTTCCGCTCTGAGTATATCCAGCCTCAAGAGGGGCCAAATGCAAGGCATTTGCAAACCTTGTTACCAAGGAAACTAGATCCTCTTTCCCCAGCTTTCTGGGCACTGAAACTAACCTGACTGTAGGAACAGGCTCTGGGTCATCTCCTGGACAGAATTAGAGATGAGTTGGACAGTCTCAAGTTTAAGGAGATCCAGCCTGGTAACTAGGGGGCTGCAGGCAATGTTGCCATCCACTGATTAATGTCAGAGGCCAAGCAGCACAGTGACCAGCATTGGAAATCTGGTCAATAGACAGAAGGACCCTACTAGTGGTGAGACAGGCTGTTGGAGAAGCAGGAGAGGGAGAAAGAGGGATGCTGGGAAGTGGTGAGGCTTCAGGTCAAGACTCTAGTTAGGAGGGAGACTGAGGTATGAGGGAGGATGGGTGATAAGAGGGGAAACAATGGAAGCCTGATGCTGTGGACTGGGTCACCCAATGGTGACCCTCAAATGCATGGGCCCCCAGGGCTCTTCCCTGGAGCACCAAATACTGCCATGTTGCACAAGACACTAGTAACTGCCAGACTTGTCTCCTCTTTATCATTACAAAGAGGACCCCAATTTTGTTTCAGAAACAATGTAATCAATTAGAAACACTAATATCCCCAGAGTCCCAGTTGTGTTTGCTAAGATATAAGCAGAAATCCCTGGGAGGAGCTGTGGGAAAACCTGTGGAAAGGGTTGATGTAGCAGGCACATGCATTTGCCCTTCACCCTTGCCCCTTTTTTCTGCCTGAGATTCAGACAGGACACTGAAAGAGAAACAGCCATCTGGTGAGTGGGAAGTCCAAAGCCAGAAGCTAAGCTGGGCGGGGCTGGAAGCTGAAGGAAGCCTGAGACCCTGATGGCACTGAGAGCCACAGGACAGCCCTGAAAATGGTACTGCAGCTTCTTGTCATGTGAGAAAAATGAACTCTTGTTTGGCTAATCTACTGTAGTTGAGCTCTGTTTTATGCAGATGGACCCAGTCCTAACAGACACACATATCTGGCTTACTGGGTTGTTGGGAGGATTTGATGAGATGCCTCAGCAGACTCTGAGGGTTGAGGTGAACCCAGCAGAGATTGCTGAGCACTCAGAATCCAACTTTGGGAACTTGTCCTATTCTTAAGCCCCTGTAGGTGGTGGACACCTAAGCCACTGATACACTTCCTGTCCCCAACTTGATTAACTAACTCCAGACTTAGTGGGGCGGGTTAATCCTGTGACCACAATGGGGATGTGTCAGTAAATCCAGCTGCAGGGAAACAGTTTTGAAAAACCAGAGGAAGCAAGGCAGAGGATGATGTGCATTGTGGCTTACTGAAAGTCCATCTGCACTTCTAGAAAAAATGTCTCTGCTTATATGCTATCAATGGTGGTTCAGTAGCACCTTCTTCACATTCAGAGTAGCTTTCATTCATTCGTCAAATACTTCCTGGGTGCTTACATTGTGTCAGGTACTGTATTCGGTGCTGGAGATACAAAAGTGAGTCAGATACGATCCTTGACCTCAAGCATCTTTTCTGAGTACCAATTTTTTATTTTTGTTTTAATTTAATTTATTTTTTTTAGAAAATGGGGCCAAAAGGTAAAGGGTACACTTGAGTTAAATATGAGGGAAGAAAAAGCTCTGACTACTGACATTTTTGTCATTTTGTATGTTCTGACTGATGCTGTAAGAATAATGTACACTGGGTTTTGGGAGGTGGGGGATATTTCCAATCTAGCCTGGAGTGGAAAGTTACTGGTATGCTCAGAAGTAAGCTTCCATAATTATGGACTGAGGTCAGACAAACTATAGAGAGTTCTCAATTTCTAGCGTTTCCTTGGGCTGTGAGTAAACTACCACTTGACCCAGGTAAAACATGCTGTCTCCTTAAATGGAAAATACCCAGATGGTGGAAATTTTGTGTTATCTACAAATGGGAAACTATTAGGTCTTCAGTGATACCCACTGGGCTACACTCTGAACAGCTGACTAAAAAGATTGTACCAGCCCACCATTTTTCATTTTTAGCTGCTCCTCACTGAAGAGATATTTGGGTATGCATATATACGATATATCAGAATGCAGGTTCTCAGGTAAGAACACCTTTGAATCCTAACTCTGCTCCTTACCAGCTGGTGAGCAGCCAGGTAGTTACTTGACATCACCAAGTCAATCATTCCTACCACTTAGGGTTGTCATGAAGATTAAAAATAACATATTATACAAAGGATGGACAGTACTTGGCACAGAGTTAGAACTCAAAACATGTTAACTATGGGGAAAATGAGATGGAGATGGGGAGAGAGAGAATGGGAAATCTTTTCTCAGGGGGATGATCTGGGCTAGAGCCATTTACCCCCCAACAGACCTTCTTGTGCCATCTCTGTCCAGAAACAACCCATCCTCAGCAGACCCCAGAGACTGTTAAACCTCTGTTATGCTGAATTCTGCTCCATTCACCTTCAAGCTGCTGGGGAATGTGGGGGCTCTCCAATTATTTGAATGAAAACTGAATTTCAGTGGGCAGTTTTGGAGGGTCTGTGAAATGAGCAGGTCCGATGCCCCATTGGATGAATCTGCTTTGTGAGACTAGTTGAGGGTTTTCATGAAAGGCTTCCCTATGTAAATGTATTAGTTTCCCCGTCTCTGCAATGGAGGTGATTGTCCTGACTTCCTCTGATGGGGTGGGGGGTGGATTAAACCAAATGGTAAGTACCTAGCATGATGATGGGGAGGGAGTAGGAGCTCCAGGAAGATTGCTCCATCCTTCCACATCCTTCCCTGCCCTGTTGTCATACTGCCCTAAACTGAGAGTATGACTGCCAGAGAGCTAACAACATGTGGCAGGAGGAATATAGGAATCCACTCTTAGCATCTTATACTTTAGTTGCAATTCATTTATCAGGCCAGCCAGGGCAATCCCTGGCCTGGTTCCATTCAGCCCCATGGCACACTAGAATTTCTGGGCAGCATTTTAAAAATTATTGATATTGAGCATGAATTCCCTTCCCCAAGTGAATCTGTCTTAATGAATAGCTCCTTGAAAGAATGAGTACCTCTCTGGTTTCAGTTTGTTTCCTCTGCAAATTGAGAACAGAGAAGTAAAGTAACTCACTGGGTGCTGCACAGCTAGAGAAGGGCCCAGGTCTGCTGAAGCCCAGCTTAGGGCAGTCACCCCAACAGATACTGTCCTTAGTTAAAATTATGATATTCTGTCCATCATGGATTTTTTTTTGCATTAATTTTGAGTTTGAATATAGTGTATTAAAGTATTATATATCTAGATTTCAAGGTTTTTTGGCATCCCCTTAAATTTGTATTCAAGGTCATAGCCAAATGATGGGGAGTGCTCAAGAGAAAACTTCACATCATTTCCCTGGGTCCAGAAATTGCATCTAAAAAGGGACATGAACTGGCCATCTGTCCTTTTCCTTGGAAGGTTATGCTCAGTTTACTAGGATTTTGTGCTGTGTTTCCAGGAGTGGTGATGGCCAGTCATGAGGATAAGGATGAGCTTCTGGTCTGTGGCAGAGCTGGACATAGCCCCAGTGAATTTCTGAGGCTTCTCTACAAGAAATCAGTTGAAAGTCATTTTAAGACTGGTTAGATTTCAACTGAGGGTTCTAGAGGGGAGGGGGTGGGGGGACGGGTTAGTCTGGTGATGGGTATTAAAGAGGGCACGTACTGAATGGAGCACTGGGTGTTATACGCAAACAATGAATCATGGAACACTACATCAAAAACTAATGATGTAATGTATGGTGATATAACATAAAAAAAAAAAAAAAGAAGACTGGTTAGATTTTGGCTGTGTCTCTTTTGCAGCCTAAGCAACAGATGAAATTCCTCCAGGAAGTATTCATTATTTAACTGCCACTAGCTTACAGTTAAGTTTTGGCTAGCTTGACATTTTCAGCCCATACTAATCTGAATTAGGTTATAAATGAGTGACAAGACCTGAACTATGCCCTCAGATACCATTAAACCAAAAGTAGTTGATTTGCCTGGAGGGAGCTCTGTGCTTATGAGGTCAGGAACCATGGTAATGGTTTGCAAAGGAAGCATTCCCGACAAGGCGGAGCTGCAGATGCAGGTGAAAAGTCTTTCCCTGAACCGGTAGACAGATACAGTGCGGGGCTTGGCTCGCAGGTAGAGTCCTACCTGTCAGGCTACATGTGCCTCGGGGAGTGTCTTTAGTCATCTCAAAGGACGTCGCTGAAATCTCAACAATTTCTCCAAACTCAACTTTATTTTTATTTCAATTCCCACTAGAACATAAGCTCCATAAGGACAAGAATTCTTGATGGTTTTGTTCCAGGCTATATCCTCAGCAATTAGAATGGTGCTTCACCTAAAATAAGGGCTGATGGTCGTGTCACCCTCCTAATTACAGCTCTTCAGTATCTCTGTTTCCATTAGAATAAATGCTGAAGCCCTTATGTGACCTACGTGATCTGCCCCCTGATGACTTCTTTAATGTCAGGTCAAGCCATCTTTTCTTCATTCACTATATTCCAAGCTCTGCGCTACCAGGCCTCTGCAAATGTTTCTTCAGCATGGTGAACACATGCACACATACACACACACACTTCACAGAACCAGCTCCTTCCCAACCTTCCTATATCTAACTATAAAGGTCCTTTTTTCAACCATTCTAAAGATCCTTCTCTATTCTTATCCATGGAGGACCTCTTCTCCTGCATGTCATGTTTCCCTCATAGCACTTTTCTCAACTTGTAATTGAATATTTTTTTAAAAATGTATTCCACTGCTTAATTTCTGTTTCTGTGTTAGACTTCTCAATCCATGAGGAAGTGAATATGACTCTCTTTGTTCCAATATATCCATATTCCTCTGAAAGACCCTGACATAGAATAGGTACTTACTTACAAATTACCTGTTGAATGAATGAATGAACGTCTTTAGTATATATGACCCTGTCCTAGAATAAAATATAAAGATGGTGTTCTCCATCTCTCTTTTGTCCACCCTCTTCTCTTTAGTGCTCTCTTTGCTTGTCCCAGTGGCTAAATACTGCCTGTTAGCTGCCCAGGCTGCCTTATACACCCCAAGCCCAGGTCTGACAGTCTAGACAATGCCCCACTAGGATGCTAAAGGCGGGAATGTCATAATGTACTGTGTATAATATATAGCCTTTAACAGACATGCATCCTTCTAAATACTGTGGGAATGTAGGACATTATAAATAGCTTATGGGGAAGAAATTTATGTGCGCACAGGAGGGTCATTCACTCCACAGAGGCAGCCAGCTGGCCCGTTGTCTATGCAGAAGAGAGTTCCTGGCATAGCTATCATAATCAGTTAAAACCAGGTTCATCTGCAATTTTCATACTATTCTCTTCACCATTCTAACTATATATTGACTACCCTGCACTATTTTCCCTTCTTACATAAAACTGAAGAGAAATAATAGAAAGAGTATCATATGCCACTATGTTAACAATACTTATATTTAGATATTAAGATATGAGTGTTTTTAGGGTTTTCCCCCACATATGTCCATTTAAAACTTTTTATTTATTGAGATTTTGTTACTTTTATAATTTTAGAATATGTATTTCATGTACTCTCCTCTGTATTCGTATATAGTATCTCAATTGTATAGAGCCATGCTGTCCAATATAGTAGCCGTCAATGTCATGTGAATATTCAAATTTAAATTAATCAAAATTAAATTCAACTTAAAACTCAGTTCCTCACTAGCCATATTTCAAGAGCTTAGTAGTTACATGTAGTAAGTGGCTACTGTTCTGAACAGCACAGATATAGAACATTTCCATTACCACAGAAAGTTCCATTGGAAAATGCTGGTATAGAGTGTGTAGGTTTTGAGCATTTGAATATAAAAACAGAGTCTCACAGGTGTTGAAGAGTATTGTTGATGCAAACAAAAATTTGGAAAGATCAGCTGTCTGGGTTCCTTGTGATTCAAATGCAGTGGTATTGATTCCTCTCTGAGAAAAGGCCCTGGTTTGCTCATCAGGGTCTTTGAAATTTTATAGCTGTGGAAGCTAACTGAGTTTAGCCATCTGAGAATTTTTACAGAGTAATCTGTAAAGACTGGACAAGATGCCTGCCATGATGTGTCAGTGTTTCAGGCCACTCCTGAAACTCACCTTTCTTTTTTTTTTTTTTAAGATTTTATTTATTCATTTGAGAGAGACTGAGGTAGAGAGAGCATGAGAGGGGGGAGGGTCAGAGGGAGAAGCAGACTCCCTGCTGAGCAGGGAGCCCGATGAGGGACTCGATCCTGGGACTCCAGGATCATGACCTGAGCCGAAAGCAGTCGCTTAACCAACTGAGCCACCCAGGTGCCCGAAACTCACCTTTCTATGGGAAATTTTCATAAGCATACTTCAAATTAGATTCCTTATTTCCCTAATTCCTGTTCCCATTAAAAGGCCTTTAAGATCTATTCTTGACTAACTCCTCTTTAATGACCTACAGGATAACAAAATGCTAAGGTAAATTTATTATGCAGCCAGCCCAGGGGGTCGTGCTCAGCAAGTGGCCAGGCTCTTCCTTGAAAGGGCAGGGACTAAGTGACCTTTGGCACAACAGCTCAAGATCTGAGCAGCTAATCTTTCTCTATAATATTCAGAATTTGTCTGGTGTCAAGATGCATTCCCAAACCCATAAGCCTGGTGACCTGAGGAATGTGTCACTTCTGCCTCAGTCTTCATTAGCAAGAGGGACCTAGGTTATTAACTGAGAGGTGTAAAGATACAGTCATTCACAGATTTTTTAAAAAACAAATCTTCAGTGAGCATCTACGATGTGCTACATACTGGGGATAGAACAGTAATTAAGGCAGACCTGGATACTGCTTTACAGAGTACCACCTCAAAATATTATAATACCAACCTTGTCAAAGTCAAGGATAATCTTAAATAACCAGAAATGAGCTGACACCCACAGGTCAGGAGTGTCTCTAATGTGCGGTAAAGGTAAAACTCTACCTACGTGTCTAAATCAGAAAAGATATCGAACATATGAGTGTGTTTCATATCAATTAGCTTCTCAAGATATCCCATAAATGTCATTTAGTTCTGTGCAAGAGGAAAGAGACAAAATGTTTCTGTAATCGGGTCCTCTAGGGGCCATTAATCACCATATGAAACAGCGCTAGGTAGTAAACTGCCAAGACCTGTGATGTACTTCACTGTCCTTTCTCTAAGCACCCTGGGTTAACACGGAACAAGGAAGATGTACCAAAATGTTGATTAAAGTCCAGGTTGAAAGGTCATTTCCTTAAATAAGTAAGATGTGGCGAACATGTGACAATGTGAAAACAGAAGTACAGAATAAAAAGGGAAAATGTCTTCTTAACACATCTTTTTACAAGAAAAAAAAAGGAAAGAAAGAAAAATTTGGACATAATCTTAAGAAGGAGGCACTCAGATGATACCCCCTACAGAGCACATCTAATTGCCCAGAAAGTGGACTAGGAAATCTTATTGTAAATCTCTCTCCTAGAGATTTACTTCTTTACAACACTAAGATGTAAGATGATTAAAGTTCAGGGGCAAGAAAAGAAGGGAGAGGCATGGAAAGACCTCAGTGCTTCTGAAATAAAAATATCTGAGGAAAGAAAGCACATAGAGTGATGGTCAGAAATCAACATAAGGAATTGTGGTGGAGATGTTGCCTTTTCAGACCAGTCCACATTGGCACTGTGTTTGTGTTTCAGAAAATATTTGTTGAGTACAAGAGTATGTAACATTTGAGCCCAAAAAGATTTAGGAATCATCAGGAGTTAATAATTGTTAAAGAGCATGAATGAAATCCCTGGACAATGTAGTATGAGAAGAATAGGGGCCAAGCATGAACACTTGAGTACCCTAAAGTTTAAGGTCAGGACAGAAGATGAGGAATCTATTAAAGGGATAGAAAAATGAATGTTCAAAAGGAACCAGCAGTGTATTGCAAGAGAAGTCAAGGGAGTAAAGAATTTAGAGACGAGATGCCTGTTTAAACACAGCTGGGAAGTACAGCCAGCTAAGGATCATAAACTGTACATTGATTTAACAACATTTGCCGGAGAAGTTTGAGTGGAATAGGGTGAGCATAACACAGATCGAAAGAGACTGAGAAGTGACAAGGAGGAGAGGAAATGTGGATGGGACCAGCCATTACTTGGAAGGATACTAAAATGAAGACCCATGTAGACATTGTTAATCAGCTTTTATTCCTAAAGAATCTGGCTTGCTAAATTGTAAGGGTTTATCTCTGGAACTGACCTCCCTGACTATAAGGATGGGACACAATCATACCTGACCTTTCGATCTGAGGAAGAACCCAAGTAACAGAGCATTCTTAACCCGATTCTTCTCTGATTATTATAAACATTGTTTAGTCCTTAGAGAAATAATGCGTTTGAACATTTTCTCCATAGCAGTTTTTCTTGCCCTTCTCTAAAGTATAGGCCTATAAGAATTAAGTCTATGGAGTTCAAGAAAAATGAGTTGGCATCTCTTCCTTTGAAAAGTGAGCTTTGGGGGTTAGCACAGTGAGCCCTGAAAAGCACCCACCATAGAGGCAAGGGAGTCTCTTGATGTGCTATACACAGACACTAGGTCCTACGTAGCCTTTAGGTAAACAGAGAAGATGATCAGTGTGCCTCAGATCTGCCATGTGATCAGCAGGCTTTGCACAGAGAAACACCCTGGAAGGGTTGGCAGGCAGACCTTGCCTTTTATTAACAATCGCAGCCTCTAAGTTGTTCATATAGATCAGCCATAATATGCCAAGAAAAATATTTCAATGATTATTTGTTCTACTTCACAAAGCCAAGAGTCCTAGGTTATCACAACATACTAGTGTTTCCAAGCTTTATCTTAGCATCAGCTTCTTCTCATGACTAGAGTACTATGGTTGAAGCTGAGTGAGATGGGGCAAAGTTATCTCCTTAGAATGCCACGTGGTTTAAAAGCATTAGCCCTGGAAAAGTGGCTCATGACACTGGCTACATATGAGATTCACCTATGAACAAATCCTAATACATTTAGAAGTCCTGATTTAATTAGGGAGTAGATCTCTGGCATGATATATTTTTTTAAAGCACCCCAGATTCTATTATGCAGTGAGGGCTATGAACCACTGCCCTAGTGGAAGACTATTTATGGGAGGTTCCATTCTACTAAAGAAGATAGTATCTATAGTAAAACTGCTATCAAACCAATAGTTAGGTAATACTCTGCTGTTGGTTAATCAAATATTTTAGTTAATGAATGTTGACAAGTTTACCAATAGAAACCAATTCTACATGATATTAGAATAAAATAATATATACATTACAAAAGTCAGACTGAATAGCTCATTTAGCCAGCATTTATCCAGAAATCATTCTGGAGTGCCTATTATGTGGCATACTCTATGTAAGAGGCTTAGAGAGATGTATAAATTATTCTTCCTAAGTTCTTACTCTCAAAGAACTGTAAGTCTTCTGTGGAAGGTATAATGTATGATATAAAGCAAAATCTAAGAATCAAAAAACACTGGAGGGTCTAATACTATCTTGAGGTCATTGTCATTTTGGTGTGTTAAAGATGACTACAAATTCTAGCCACTCCTCCCATCAAAAGATGGCATCTATTTTCCTCTCCCTTTATATCTGGGTCAGCCTTATAAACTTTGACCAAGGAATGCAGCAGATGTGATACTATGCTAGTTGTAAGCCATAGTCTTTAAGAAACTTGGCAGCTTCTTTCTTGTTCTCTTGAAGCCTTCAGGCATCACATAAAGTGGTCCAGCTGGAGACAATACATAAAGAGAGAGATGCCTGGGCGTTCCAGCCATCTGAACAAAGTGCTAGATATATGAACAAAGCCATCTTGAAATGTAGCCTTGAGACTGTTATGTGAAGAAGTCCACATTTGCCATATGGAGAAACCACGTGGAGAACTAAGGCATCCTGGCCGACAGCCCCAGCTCGGGTACCAGATAGTCTCATGACTGCACTAGTGAGACCAGTGAAAGAATCATTCAATTAACCCATAGAATCATGAGAAATAATATAAAGTTTTTGTTTTAAGTCACTAAGATTTAGGATTGTTTGGTACACAGCAATATATAACTGATACAGAAGTTGGTGGCTGGAAATAAGGTATAGCCATAGAAAACCTAAAACATGTGGCATTGGTTTTGGACCAGGTAGTAGGTAGAAACTGGAAGGGTGGTAAGGAGACTGGTAGTGGAGGTTTGAAAAGTAGTGAAGTACTTGCTACTGGAAACTGGAGAAAACAGCACTCATATTACATAGTGCTGAGTTGTTTGTCAACACTGTTGTCTCTGATAACATAGAAGATAGAAAAGTCATCAGTGAATTTATGGATCTGGCTAAGGAGATTTCCAGGCAAAATGTTGAAAGTGAAAGTTGACTTCTTCTTGCCACTTATGATAAAGTATGGGAAGACAGAAATGAGCCAAAGAAGAAACTATTCCTTTTTAAAACAATTTAGGGGAAATGTTTCCAGCTCTGGACTTAGTAGGTTGGAAAATTTCTAGCCTTTCCATGTGTCAAAAAGATTTTCAAAGTTAGAAATGGACTCAGGGTAAAGGTCAAATCCAGAATGCTGACAGTAAAACCTGGACCCAAGTAAAGATCAAATCAAGGTGACCTTGATTTGTGCTTGTGTGACCCTTTGCTAAGACCTCAGAAAGATGTAAGAATCTTAAGAGCATTGCTCCATGGCACCCTGATTTGCAGTCTAAAGGAAAAAGGGGCCTAACTTGAAGAATTTTATGGGTGTGAATTTTATTTAATGAAGTGAATTTGTAATATGATGCATAGAAAACATACAAAATTTAGAGGGAATTGTATTGACAAAAGTATCACCAGATTAGACTAAAAGGGATAGGGCAATACAAAATAAAATGAGATTCTAGACTCCAAAATTTATATAGACAGAACTAGGCAAAGAAAGCAACTCAGTTGTAAACTTGACTCTGTCTTATAGAAAAGAAAGTTCTCAGGTGAGAGAGCCAGATGCAGAGGATAGAAACAAGAGCCACCAAGAACAGTGGGCTGCAAAAAGACTCTGAGAGAGCAGAACTAGACCCTAATCAAGGAACAGTCCCTGAACTGCAGTAGGAGACCCTGACAACTTGTGCCCAGGTGGATTTCAAAATTTCTGTGAAACAGGGAAGCTATGTGCTCCCCTTCTCTCCCTTTTTGAATGGGAGTGTCCATTATTGTTATTCACTTTTGTATGTTGAATGTTTGGGAAGGTGGATAACTTGTCTTTTTAATTCACAAATCTCTGCATAGATGGGAGCCACATCGATTGTCTACGTTCAGGGGACTGCACCTTAGGTGGCTCATTCATATCTGGGCTTAATTTAGATGACAAAACCCTGAATCTCAAGTCTGAGCCTAATGCCATAATGGAATGAGAATATTGTAGGTCTTGGGAAGGTATAAGTGTATTTTGCTTATGGGAAGAATATAAATAATTTAGAGGTTATTAAAGATAGCCACAAATTCTCTACTTTCCTTCAACATCAAGAGATGGAGTTTATTTTCCCTTTCCTTGAATCTGGCTTGGTATTGTGAATTGCTTTGATCAACATAATGTGGCGGAAGTGATGCTAGTCTACTTTAGGCTAGGCTACACTTTAAAAATGGGGAGTGTTTGCTTTATTAGTGTCTTGAGACTTCACGTCGGAAAGTCCAGTTACCTTGCTGAAGAGACCGCATGGCCAGCCCCCAGCTAGTCCAGCCATCTCCACCAAAGTACCAGGCATGTAATGAAGTCATCTTGGAATGCTGCCTTAAGACTACCATGCTGTGAGAAGCCCAAGCTACCATCTGGAGGGAACACATGGAGGAGAATGAACACATGACAGTTCATAGCCCCAGCCTGGCTGCCATCTGAATGCAGTTACAGGACTGACCCAACATAAGACCAGAAGAAAAACTGTTTGTCAACCCACAAATCATGAGAAATAATAAACCATTGTTGTTTTAAGCCATTAAGTTTGGGGAGGTTTGTTTTACAGAAATAAATAACTGACACCATTGTGAGCTACAATTGGAGCATTTAGATAGGCCAAAGAATTTTCAAATAGAGAGTCTTATCTGGAAGTTCAGTTAAACTAGCTATTTTGTATTAGCATTTTTTAAAAACTGCATCTCAGGATGATATCAACAAAAGCAATCCTAGTATGCTTGAGAATAAGTAAACCAGAGTGTCATGCAACCCAGAGAGAAGACCTTGATTCCACTTCTCCTGTAATTATGTCTAGATGGTCAAAGTGTTGGGAAAATTCCTCAACAGAGAGTTATCAAGAACCTCCTATGAATGTCAGACAACCTAAGGAGAAAAATCTTATTGCCAGTTTCTAAGGAAAGACAGGATGTGAACATCTAAATAATCCAAATATTAGCCAATTTCAGACCTTAATTAACTCTGAACACTGGGGAGGTGTTTCTTTTTCTTCTACTATTTTCTGGAAGAGATTATGTAGGATTGTTATTAATTCATTATTAAATATTTGGTAGAATTCTCCAGTGAAACCATCTGGACCTGGAGATTTTTTGTTGTTGGATTTTTGAAATTATGAATTTGATATCCTTAATAGTTATAGGATTATTCAAATTATATCTTTCATGTTGAATGTGTTATGGCAATTTGTGCTTTTTGAGAAATCGGTGCTTTTCTTCTAAGTTGTCAAATTCACGTGTAGATTTGTTCACAGTATTCCCTTATTATTCTCTTGATGTCTGCAGGATTGGTAGTGGTAAAACCTGCATTTTTTTATATTAGTAATTTGTCTTTGCTTTTTCTTTGTCAGTCTTGCCAGAGTTGGTCAATTTTATTGATCTTTTCCAAGCACCAACTTTTTGATTCATTGATTTTCTGTTTTCAATCTTAGTGATTCCTGCTCTTAACTTTACATGTGCCTCCCTCTGTTTCCTTTGGAATAGTTTTGCCCTTATTTTTCTAGATTCTTGAGGCTTTTTATTCTATGGGAAAATACTACTTCAGTTTATCAAATATGTTTGCATTTCACTAAATGCAGTATATTTATTAGATAGGATTATCTCATAGGTATTACTTTCATAGAGCGCATATAAAATGCTTCCCTCATGCTCATGTGGAGCCATCAAGGCACGTCAGAAAACAATAGCAAATCTCACAAAATGTGTGTGGATTTGAAAAAAAAAATGCCATCAAACAATCAGTACTAGCTGATATATCCCCTGGTGCTTAGAGAGGCCAATCAAGGTAAATTATACCAGTAAAAGGAGCAGACCATCAGTGTTTTTTCCTGCTCCTCTAAAATTTTCCCCTAAGCAATAACTTAGCAGTGGAAAATCCCCAGCATGAAGGTTAGAGGAAGTGTGGTAAACATGTGCTGGTCACTAGATTTATCTTTCGTGGTGTTTCCAATAATAAATTGCTCTCAGAACAACAAAGAATCTGAGTGTGAAAGGCTCAAGTTAGCAGCTGAGCTAAATAAAGAACAAACTGTGGTTCAAAAGGGATAATTGGCATATTTTCTTATATTTGTATTGGTGTTCATTTGGAATTACTTAGTATATTCTTAAGAGGCAAACAACAAATTACCCAACTGAATTTTAAAATCATACAGTTATTCTTAGAGGTGTATGGACTCCCGGAGGAAACAGGGATCTGGATTGAGTAACTGATTTGCCCCAAATTGCTCAGCCAGGTCCCAGAAGAGCCTGAGCTCAGACTGCCCACCCCTGTTCCACTATTTATTTAGTCAACAAATATTTAGTGACTGCCTACAACATGTCAGGAGCTGTGCTAGGTGCTTGGATGCCAAAGAGGCAAGAATCCTTGACCCCAAAAGCTGGCAGAGGGAGAGAGATAATAAACAAGTAATGAATTAACAAAGTGAATTACACAACACATTATGGGGTGATAAGTGCAATAAAAAAAAGAAAGTAGAGCAAAGGAAGTAGAGTTGGGAGTGCTAGTAGGGTGCAATTATAAATAGTGTATCGGGGCAGTCCTCACTGAAAACACTGGGAAAAGGCAAAGAAATTAGCCATGGGGGTAATGGGAGAGAGCATCTCTGCAGAGCTACACAAGGGCCTTCAGGCAAGAGTGGGCACCGAACAGTTTCTGAGATGCACCTGCCATGCTTAAGGAATTAAAATCATCTATTACACCATCTGCAGTGTGTCCTCTAAAAATCATGGAACCTATAGACTTTGAGAGTTGGGAAAGCTTGAAAAATTGTGCAGTCCGATCTCCTAGCCATGCAGAAATGTTCAGCATAGTGGCCCAGATCCACAGTTGTCCAGGCTCCAAACGAATCTCTTCAGTCCAAGATCTCATTGGGTCACAGAGCTTGTACCATTTTTTTTAAGCCACTTCCAAAGGTTAGAAAGTTTTGTCTTTGTGGAGCTGAGATCTGCCTCCAATTGGCTTTATCTGTGATTCCACTTCTATCCTTTAGAGCAAACCCCTTCCCCCGCCTCTCAGCCATGACGTATCTCTCTTTTGTCTTCTTCCATTCAAACTGTCTTCTGTTCCTGGCCAGCTTTGATGATTTTCTCTAGACCACTGCTTTCTAAACATTTTCATTACTCATCCTTATCAGTAAAAAAAAAGAAAGAAAAAGAAAAAAGAAAATGGACATTTATCCCCCATATATATCTATTAACTTCTTTATAAATCATGTATATGTACAACTGTCCCAACATGTCATATACATTATAAAACAGACAAAAAGAAACTAAATTAAAAAATAGAATCTCAAATATTTTTCTCCCCATACCTCATGGATTGATCATCTTGCTCACTTTGGACATCTACTCTAGGAAAATTTTAGTTTCTTTATGTCCTCCCCCCAATTGTGAATGGAAAACCACAGTCTTAGGAGAATATTTACAAAGAACATAGTGACAAAGCTCAGAATGAGGAACAGAGAAAACTCAGTTCTACCTGGGCTCTATCATCGTCAGTTGCATGATTTGACGCAAGTTACTTAACCTATCTATGCCTTGGTTCCCTCATCTCTAAAAATGCAGTGAATAGAGCTGTTATCTGGGGGCTCTAATGCTTGCAATGTTGTGGGATACAAATGGGATAATCAATAGAAAGTACTTAATACAGTATGTAGCACAAAGTAGGCATGGGATAACTGTTAACTAGTTATTGTTATGTGGTTTTCAGACACCACTCCAGAAATATCCTCTAAGTCATACATGTCAGTCATTCAATCAAAACTATCTCCATCTATGGCCCAGGCAGCCTGATGGCAGTGCATCTCGTCTGGTCTTGGAAGCTAAGTAGGGTCGGGCCCGGTCAGGACTTGGATGGGAGACTGCCCGGGAATGCCGGGTGCCGTGGCTCTGGTTTTGGGATGCCTGGGTGGCTCAGATGGTTAAGCGTCTGCCTTCGGCTCAGGTCACGATCCCAGTGTCCTGGGATTGAGTTCCACATTGGGCTCCCTGCTAGGCAGGGAGCCTGCTTCTCCCTCTGCCGCTGCCTCTCTCTATCTCTCTCTCTGACTCTCATGAATAAATTAAAAAAAAACAAAACTACCTCCAGTAACCCGAATTACTGAATTCTTACCTTAGTAGTAATTTGAAAGTCCTTCATGTCACAAGTGAGTGGTATTGTCCAGATGCTCTTTGCCCTTTCATTCCAATCATAGTGGCCTTCTTTTAGTCCTTTGGGTATCGTGTTTCCTTGAACTACCCCAGGGCCCTTGCACATGAAGTTTCCTCTGCCTAGGGTGATGTTCTGAATCATTCTTCACCTAGCTGACTCCTACTTTCTGAAGGATCCCTTCTCTGTGTGTGGTTTTTTTTTTTTTTTTTTTTGATAACTGAAAGGTAGACTGCTTGAGTTAACAGATACCCTTCTTTCAACAAATGTGTGTTATTTCTTTGGCCAAGGACACCTCTGAGACAGTTTGGCACAGAGGCAAGAATGTGGACTCTAAAGTCAGTAGGGGCAGCTTTCATTTAATTTCATAGTATATCTCCACTGCTAAAAATGCTCAGAGTATACATCCCTGTGAACAAAATTTAAATTCAAAACCCCTGAACTCTTTCCACCTGGACTTTAAGGAAAGTCAAGTGATCTGCCCAAAGTAGATTATCTGTGGAACATAAAGCCAGCCATTAACTAGCCAGGGTTACTCGCTACTTGTTACAGGAGTTCTGAAATAAGGAACCAAAAGCCAACGAAGCAGAAAAAAGCCTTGGGAGTGAAAATGCTAAAAAAGTAAAGTGCTCTGTTACTACTATACACGAGCACATAGGTATGGTATATTCCCTTAGGAATTTCCTGGGGGAAAAATGCAGGCAGAGCTACTGGCCATCCCCAAACACAGACAATGAGTCAGAAGCATGAGGTATCTGCCTAGATGCCCAGAGAAATGCTCTGCACACTGGAAGGTCTCCTGGCCACCCTTGGTACCCAACTTCTTCCAGAAACTGAGGTATGAAATCCACTGAGGCATTTTAAGAGACAATCTCTTAGTAGGGATGAGACAATGAAAGAATGCATCTGCAGATAACAAAGGTAATAACCATTTCCTGGGTACCACCTGTGTGTTGGTCACTGTGGATATATATATTGCCTCTCCTGAAAAAATAACATGCTCAATACATCCTTGGTCAAATTGTCCCTCTAAGAAGCAGAAGCCAGGGGGCACCTGGGTGGCTCAGTGGTTAAGCATCCAACTCTTAATTTCAGCTCAGATCATGATCTCAGGTCAGGGTTGTGAGATTGAGTCCTGCGTTGGGCTCTGCACTAGGCATGGAGCCTGCTTGAGGTTCTTTCTTCCTCTCCTTCTGTCCCTCCATCCCCCAAAGAAAACACAGAAGCCAGTAGTGTTAAGACAAAATTACTAATGACCACTCCATCTTTTTCTTTTTTCCCTAACCCCCCTTCAATCATCTCCGCTCTTCTCTCCATTGGGATGGTTGTCAAAATCAGTAGAGCAAGGCTGAATTCAGGCAGGATTTTTTTAAAAAGATTTTATTTTTAAGTATTTTAAGTAATCTCTACACCTAGTGTGGGTCTCAAACTCACAACCCTGAGACCAAGAGTTGCATGCTCTACTGACTGAGCCAGCCCACCCCCTAGGCAGGATTAAATCAACCCATGTGGCATAAATAGATATGGCAAACACGTGCCATGCTTATATATGATCTTTGAAAGATAACACTGAATTTAAATGAATACTCATTCTAAAACTTTCTATACAGCAGGTATGAATTGGAAAGTCACAAAACAGTGATGTGTAAATATGAATCTCATTCTATTTTTATACCTGTGTCCATATTCCTTTGACTAGCCCCCATATTTTCCTGACAACAGGACAATTTAGAGAAGTCAGACCAATCCTCTATGTTTTTTACCCTCTTTTGACTGAAACATAATCTCTCTTCAGTATGTACTCAGTGAAATCCACTATTATCATTATCAGTTTCCATCTAGTTCAATGCTCTCTCCAAGCTTCTGCTCATCCCTTCTCTTCCTGTCTGATCATTCCTGGCAGCCGCAGCCTCACAAAGGGAAAGAAGAGGCTTCAGGGCACCTGGTGGCATATTGGTGATGGAAGGTTCTGCATCTGATTTGTGGTCACTCCTTAGCTGGCTGCAGCCACTTGTGTCCTTGTCTGTTGAGAGCTCTCAGGTGTGGTGCATTTGATGTGACCTTCTGCACAGCTCTAGGTGTGGATATTCCCACAGGAATGTGCTTTCTTTCCTTCACCCAGAAGCCCATCTCTAGTCTCCTATGACACTGATTCTTCATCAGGCCACATAGATCTGGGTGGCAAGCCAGTTTCTGTGTTTACCAACTTCCAGAGCTCCTGCTGAGCCCATGGAATGCTCACACACTTTTGCCACCCCACAGAATGGAGACTTGAGCTGTCCCCAGACACCCTCTCACCTGTTCTGGCTGATGTGGAGCACCTCTGTACATTACTGGCCCTCCAGAGGGCTCCAGATGAGAAATACACACCAACCCTATCTTTCAGAGTGATTCCTTCAAGAGTCACTGGGCAGATTCTCTGACCTTCCATAGCACTGGAAGGTTCCACAAACACTCACTTCTCCAAAAAGAGCCAGTCTCACTCCCCCCAGCCCTTTTAATATATCCTAGTGGCAAAGGTCACAAATCAGGTCTGGTTTGCTCAAATCAATTTCATCCAACACCTGGCAAGTTCCCCACTGAGCCTGGCTGTGGATAATCTACTTTCTTTGTTCTTGGCAGTCATGATGGAATGGCGGGGGTGGGGCTGGGGAGTGATAACAACGAAAGAAAAAGAGCAGAACCCATACTTCAGTGTGTTGAGTCATTGCCATATGTGAATACTTGGTATGCTGCTCCATTTCACATACCTGCACTCTCCATTCCACAGGACAGATGGCTACGATACTCATTACGGTTATAGACTCATTATGGTTATGGACTGGATTTTAAGAATATTTTAGAGACAATTTAATCCAATTCCCTTAATTTGCAGATAAGGAGATTGAAATCTATATGCATGCAAATATGAAACTTTTATCTTCTCCCATAGCTTGTTCCTTTGTGCCAGAAATTCTGGGAATCTTAAGCAAAAAAAAAAAAAAAAAAAAATAAGTGCCAGCTATTTCAATACAACCTACAAATGCAAGATGATTAGAATTACAGTCTGAAATATTTTAAGCTGTGCTTTTAAACTCATTATTTCCAAGTTCCTTAAAAAACACTCTTAAATTCAAAGAATTTTTCCGACTGCTACATTTCCTTTTGAGGAAAATCTTAATTTGTCTCATCGAAGTGGCAAAAAAGGACTTGGAAAGCCAGACAGACACAGACACCTCTGTCTTCCTATTTGGAGAAGCCTAGGAAAGGGAGGGGTGGTTTATTATTAAGGGAGTATGATGGTTAACTTTATGTGTCCACTTGACTAGGCTATGGTACCCAGATATTTGGTTAAACATCATTCTAGATGTTGCTGTGAAGGTATTTCTTTAGATGTGATTAACATTTTAATTAATAGACTGAGTAAAGTAATGTGAGTGGACCTCATCAAATCGGTTGAATATCTTAAGAAAAGGACTGAAATCTCCTTAGGAAGAAGGAATTCTGCCTCAGACTTGAATTGCAACATCAGTTCTCCCTGGGATCTCTACTCTGCTGGCCTGCCCTGCAGAATCCTGACTTGCCCTCCCCTCTGTGGCATGAGCCAATTCCTCAAAATAAATCTCTCGCTGTCTCCCTCCCTTACTCTTTCTCTTTCTCTCTCTCTCTCTCTCATATATTTTAAAATGTATATTTTATATTTAATATATTAAATATTTATATATAACAAATATATATTTATATTTGTATGTAAATATATACACCCTATTGGTTTTGTTTCTCTGGAGAATCCTGATTGATACAGGTGGTGTCACAGCAGCTGATCAGTTTGCAGTGATTCACACTGAGCCCCACAGTGGCCAAAAGAATGGTTCGGCCCTGACAATTATCTTCACCCAGAGAGATCTGACGTTCTCAGCAGGGCCAGTAACAGGAGATACAAAAGACCAAGGCTGAGACTTACCACCTGGGCAGTGCAGGATTTCCTGGGGAACCCAAACACCATGTCTCATCTGCCTCCCTTGGTGCCAGTGGGACCTTCAGGGCCGTGGAGATTTTCCTGCCAAGGCACCAATCCTGAGGGGGGACAGCCCAGGGAGTGATAATGATAGGCCTGGAGTTACGATCTTCTCTGTTCAGGGTGAATCTATCTTCTCAACACTTGGAATAAACTAGCACACTACAGCGGGAGCCCCAATTCTTATGGAAACAAATGTGACTGCCACAGTCATCAGAGGCCTCTTGGCAACAAGAAGTTCTTTGTACTCCATCCATTGCTTTCTCTGGTTGTTGAGGGGCAATGTTTGAGCTGGGTCTTTTCTGTTTAATGTGAGGTTGGTCTGTACCTGGCTGGGCCCTCCAGGTCTTGTGAAGAGAATGTGAATGTCTGAACTGAAGGGATAGGCATCGAGTTCTTTTTGAGTTCTGGATATAAAGATCATTTTGTTCTGAAGTTTAGTGATACAGAAAGTGTCACAGGTGGGGTTGTCATTGTTTCAGAGGTTCCACAACATCACGATGAATGTCCCTGTGATTCTTTTGATCTTTCTTCCATGGCCACGATGTGGTTGTTCCCATTCCAGGCATGACTTTCATGTTCAAGGAAGGAAGACAAGGCCCAGAGCCACAGCAGCAGGATAATAAATACTTTCCAAATATGCTTATATCTCATTGGCCAGAACTTGGCGTCTGGCCACCCTTAGCCATGAGTGCGGCTGCAGGTGAGGCTGGAGATATATTTAGAAATATTTAGCTCTGCCAGTCTGCATAGAAGGAAGAAGAACTTTCTAGTATAGCAGCTTTATTCTCAGGGTCTTCCCCGACCCTCTTCCTGGCCTCCATGTGTGTCTCTCCTGCTAATAAACTCTGCTTGAGCCTGCTACTCCCTCTCCACTTCTCTTGCCTTGAGTTCCACCTGGACCCAAGTAGACTATGTTTACAACATCCAATTTTGCTTTCATTCCCCCTAAGAAATTTTCTTCTATTTCCCCCATCCTCCAATATGCATTCTGAAAGGATCAAAACTGATATCCTCAATGGCAAATTCAGCCTTTCCTGCTGACCGGCCACAATTTGTTATCACTTTGTGGAAGTGTGTGTTTTTGTCAGCGCTCCTTTTCCCTCTCTGAGAGCGTACGTTTCTATCATAGATGCAGTTAGTATCATCTTTATGCCGAAGGTTCTACTACTGTATTTCTAGTCCTGCCCTCTCACTCTTATCCCATACTCCACTTTTGGAAATCTGGAACTCAGCATATCTGAAATGAGATGAAGCACATCCCACTCAAAAGTGGATTTCCCTCCCAATTTCTGTATCTCTGTAAATAGTACAATCTTCCAGTGACCCAGGCAGGCATTATAGAACCCATCTTTTCTTCTTCGCTCTCTTTATCCTTCACATCTTTCTAAAGAACAATTCCCATGCTGTGGGGTATGGAGTAGCTTTTACTTGTGACTTGTCCCACTCATTGGTAGGGTGCAATCAACTGGAAGGACAAGGACAAGTGCATTCCACTTAATTCCTGGGATTTCCTTTTTTGAAGGGAATCATTATTTTTAAAGCTCCAGATGTAAAATCAATTGTTTTTTAATGAGGAAAGCATCAATTTGTATTTTTTTAGACATTTATTTTCAAAGTTTAAAGCAATGCTGAGAGACATTTAACATGTAAATGATTACTCTCCATTTAAGAAACTATTTGGCATAGCATCTAAAGAGTCATGAAAATATTTGTACCATGTGGCATAATGATCAAAATTCTAAGAAAAGAAAAGACTAGAATCCTAAGGTGTTCATTATAAGTCTATGGAAAAATAGAAAGTAACCTAACAGTTAAACAATAGGGGAATGGCTTGGTAAATTATGCTTAAGAAATCATCAAGTTCATTAGATATGATGCAGCCATTAAAATGATAATTACAAAAATTATGTAGCAACCTGGAAACATACAGAAAAAAAGCAGCTATGATTACAACTAAGTTAAAATAAGGCATGAATTTTGGCAAGAACTGGAAAGAAATGTGGAAAAATAATTCATTTTAAGATGGTGGAATCTGAACCATTTTTAAAATTTTATTTTCATTTCTTCATTTATTTCCAAAGACATCTTGGTATAGGTAGTGGCTTTTCTGGCTGTGACTCATGGTGAAAACTACATTTTATATCATCAACTAGTATGTGCGCCCACACATAGACACACTTCCACACTCATGTGTAAAACCTGTATTCTATTGTATTATCATTGTAAGATACATAATTTTTCACATTTTAACATCTCTAAATTGAGAGGTATGTTACAAATGATGAGATCCTACATTTATAATTGTAAGCATTTTTTTCTTTCTTAAACGTACATACATTAAAGGTACATCTCATAATTAATGTTTTCAGGTTTGATAAAATATGGCAACAAATAGAAATTTCATGACACAACTACCGCTGATGCATGGTGATATTTGCTCTTTTCTATTTTAATTTTTTAAAAAAAGATTGTGTTTACTTGAGAGTGATAGAGGTACAGAGAGAGAGCGTGCGAGTACACAGGGGAGGGGCAGAAGTAGAGAATCTTGAGCAGACTCCATGCTGAGTGTGGAGCTGGACATGGGGCTCAACCCCATGACCTGAGCTGAAATCAAGAGTCAGATGCTTAATCAACTGAGCCACCAGGGGCTCCAGTCTTTTCAATTTTTTTTTTAAAGATTTTATTTATTTATTCATGAGAGACAGAGAGAGAGAGGCAGAGGGAGAAGCAGGCTCCCAAGGAGCAGAGAGCCCGATGCGGGACTCGACCCCAGGACCCTGGGATCATGACCTGAGCCGAAGGCAGACGCTTAACCATCTGAGCCACTCAGGCGCCCCAGTCTTTTCAATTTTTTAATGTTGGAAGCAACTCACTAAATTGAGTTTACAATTCATTAATGCAGAAGTTGGCAAACTGTGGTCATGTTTTTGTATGGCTCATGAGCTAAGAATGGTTTCTACATTTTTAAATACTTGGACAAGAGAAAAAGGATATTTCATGATACACACAGTGAAAAGAAGTTCACATTTCAGTGTCATAAATTTTTCTTGGAACCCAGCCACCCATTTGTATACATATTGTTTGTGACTACTTTTACACTGCAAGGGCAGACTTCAGTAGTTGTGACAGAGACCATATGGCCACAAAGCCTGAAATATTTACCATGTGGCCCTTTAACAAAGTTTGTAGATCCTGTGCTAATGGATTGCAATCCACTGTTTAGAACACTTCTGATATAATGGCAAGAACACAGAGGTGGAAGATCTGGGTCCAATTCTGGCTCTACCATTGCTACTACCTTTACATTTATAAAATGGATACAATGCCTAGAGGGTAGTGCTACAGGGAGTTTTGTGTGATCATTCATCTAAAATGCTTGGTCCATGGTGGGTGCTTGAACAAATGTTAGGTTTTTTTTCCCCTTTCCTTTTACATTTTGCTTAAGCTATGGCCCCTACTCTTCTCCAGTAAGGTCACTGATGAGTACTACCATGCCACCATCCCCTTCCCAGGGCGGTCTTGAGGGCAAAGTTCAAAGTGGCCTTCCACAAGTGTGACATTTTTGATGTTTCACATTTTATCCTGAAGATGTAGGGGGATTTTTTATTCTATTCCAAAGTATATCTATGTTTGTTTCAACATAAAAGTAATTTTTAGATTGGGCAAAATGGATACTGCTAGAAGACCATCTTTGTCTTGAAGCTTTGCGGCTGTGCTTTCTCAGTGTGAGAAGCATGCGCTTATGCAATGGCATTTGCTATTGTTGCCATTGTCTTAAGAGCTTTCTTTTCCAGAACTTACCTTTGTCATTTGGTTGCAGTTAAACAGGAGTGAAGAAAAGCTATTTTTAAAGAAGGACATTTGGGTTTGGCCTTAGAATGGAAAGTATGAGTATTTAGGAAGGATCATTAAAACCTAAGATCAGTCCTGAGCTTGCAGGTGCAAAGCTGATTTTTTTTCCAGAGTTCCCTGAAGTGGTTAGGATTAGGTAGACTTCCTTGGCTGATGAAGCTCATAAAAGACTCATGCCAGAGGCTAATTTAATAATTTGCAAAGAGAAATTCTCAAGTGCGCTGGAAGATTGTCATTGCTTTTTTTCCCTACAGATAAAGTTATATAAAAAGCCAAATCATAGCCAACAGTCTGCTTGCCGAGCATAGACTCAGAGGAGTACAGGCAAAACTCACAGACCTTGTGGGTTTGGTTCCAGGTCACCATAATAAAGTGAATATTTCAATAAAGTAAGTTAAATGAATTTTTCATTTCCTGGTGCATATGAAAGTTATTTTACATTATACTGTAGTCTCTTAAGGGTGCAATAGCATTTTGTCTAAAGGAACAATGTACATACCTTAATTAAAAAGTACCTTATTGTTAAAAGAGCTAACTATCATCTGAGCTTTCAGTGAGTTGTAACTTTCTTGTTGATGGAAGGTCTTGCCTTGATGTTGATGACTGCTGATTGATCAGGGTGGTGGTTGCTGATAGTTGGGGTGGCTGGGGCAATTTCTTAAAATAAGACAATGAAGTTTGCCACATTGATTGACTCTTCCTTTCATGAACAATTTCACTGTAGCATGAGATGCTGTTTGATAGCATTTTACCCATGGTAGAACTTCTCTCAAAATTGGAATCAATCCTCTCAAACCCTACCACTGCTTTATCAACTAAGTTTACATTTGTTGTCATTTCAACAATCTTCATAGCATCCCTACCAGGAGTAGATTCCAACTCAAGAAACCATTTCCTTTGCTAATCTGTAAGAAGCAACTCCTCAGCCATTAGTTTTGTCATGAGATTGCAGCAACTCAGTCCCATCTTCAGGCTCCCCTTCTAATTCTAGTTCTCTTGACATTTCCACCACATCTGTTGTTACTTTCTCCACTGAAGTTTTGAACCCCTCAAAGTCATACGTGAGTGTTAGAATCAACTTCTTTCAAACTCTTGTTCATGTTGATATTTTTAATCTCTTTCCATGAATCATAAATGTTCTTTTTTTTTTAAAAATATTTTATTTATTTATTTATTTGAGAGAGAGAGAGAGAAACAGCATGAGAGGGGAGAGGGTCAGAGGGAGAAGCAGGCTCTCCGCTGAGCCGGGAGCCCGATGTGGGACTCAATCCCAGGACTCCGGGACCATGACCTGAGCCGAAGGCAGTTGCTTAACCAACTGAGCCACCCAGGCGCCCATCATAAATGTTCTTAATGGCATCTAGAATGGGGAATCCTTTCCAGAAGATTTTCAACTGACTTTGCCCAGATCTATCAGAAGAATCACTATCTATGGGCGCTGTGGATTTTCAAAATGTATTTCTTAAATAATAAAACTTGAAAGTTGAAATTACTACTTGATCCATGGACTACAGAAGGGATATTGTGTTGGTAGGCATGAAAATAGCATTAATCTCATTGTACATCTCCATCAGAGCTCTTGGGTGACCAGGTGCATCACCAATGAGCAGTAATAATTTGAAAGGAATCTTTTTTTCTGAGTGGTAGGTCTTAACAGTAGATTTAAAATATTCAGTAAACTATATTATTAATAGATGTGCTGTCATCCAAACTTTGTTGTTCCACTTGTAGAGCACAGGCAGAGTAGATTTGACATAATTCTTAAGGGCCCTAGGATTTTTGGAATGGTAAATGAGCATTGGCTTCAATTTAAAGTCACAGATGCACTAGCCCTTAACAAGAGAGTCAGCCTGTCTTTGCAGCTTTTAAGTCAGGCATGGACTTCTCTTCTCCAGCTCTGATAGTCCTAGATGGCATCTTCTTCCAATGTAAGGCTGTTTCATCTACATTGAAAATCTGTTGTTTAGAGTAGCACCTTCATTAATGATCTTAGGTAGGTCTCCTGGATAACTTGCTGCAGCTTTTATATTGGCACTTGCTGCTTCATCTCGCACTTTTGTGTTATGAAGATTGGTTCTTTCCCTAAACCTCATGAATCAATCTTTGTTTACTTCATACTTTTCCTCAGCAGCTTCCTCACCTCTCCCAGCCTTCACAGAATTGAAGAGTCAGGGTCTTGCTCTGGACTAGACCTTGCTTCGGCTTAAGGGAATGTTGTGGCTGCTCTGATCTTCCATCCAGACCGCTAAAACTTTCTCCATATCAGCAAAAAGGCCGTTTCACTTTCTTATCATTAATGTGCCCCCTGGCCTAGCACTTTTAATTTCCTTCAAGAACTTTTTCTTTGCTTCCACAACTTGGCTAACTGTTTGGCACAAGGGGTCTAGCTTTTGACCTACCTCATGCCTTCCTCACTAAGCTTAATCATTTCTAGCTTTGGACTTAAAGTGAAAGATGTGTGACTGTTCCTTTCCTTTGAGCATTTAGAGGCATTGTAGGGTTACTAATTAGCCTAATTTCAGTATTTTGTTGTTTCTCAAAGGGTTAGGATGCCTGAGGAGAGGGAGAGAGACTGAGGAAGAGCTGGTTGGTATAACACAGAACACCAAAACACATGCAACATTTATTGATTAAGTTTTCCATCTTACGGGCACAGTTCATGGTGCTCCAAAACAATCACAATAATAACATCGAAGATCACTGATTACAGTTGTCAAGTCACTATGTTGTACACCTGAAACATATGTATGTTTGACATAGCATTATATGTCAAGTATACTTCAATGAAAAGATCACTGACTGCACATCACCATAACAAATATAATAATGAAAAATTAGAAATACTGCAAGAATTACCAAAATGTGACATAGAGATACAAAGTGAGCAAATGCTGTTGGGAAAATGGCATGGATAGACTTGCTCAATGCAGTGTTGCCATATACCTTCAATTTGTTAAAAAAAAAAAAAGGCAATACCTACAAAGTGCAATAAAACAAGGTGTGCCTATATCTGTATGATCTTAATGGCTATTGTATCAAAGTGGAAAGGCTTGGCATCTCCATCTCTATCAGGTGTGTGCCTACTAATCAAACCAAATACTCATGTTCAGCAGTCAGAGTCTCACCTACCCAGTGCTGAAGGTAGCACACATTCTAATCTTGGGGGTTTTCCCTTTTCTTGATTTCATCTAAACCTCCCTCCTTCTTCTCTACATACTTGTGTTTATTCATTCTTTCTTCAAATTTTAAAACCTTTCATTAGCCTTTTTCAAAGAATACCCTGTAAAATAAAAAGTAAGCTTGGAAAATTTGGGGTTAAGTGAAGTTAGACTTTTTATCCCTGTGGGATTTCTCAGAGTCTTTATGTATTGATGTGAATCATGAAGCTCCAAGAAAGGAATCTACTATATGGCATGTCTCAAACTTAATTGAGCACTTTTTATTTCTCAGAGCATCTCTCAGAACTAATAGAAGTGGAAAATGCTGGGCTCCGGTTCTCTTGCCTTCACATTTATTCAAGTCTTGATAACATTACAGGTCCTATTCCTACATTCAGCCTAGGGAAATGCTACCTTGTTACAGTGACTTCTGCAGAAAGATAATCTTATCTGTTTCCTATTGACTTCATTTGCTAAAATTTCCTAATTGTGATAAGGTGTAATAGGGTCACCTAATGTATCCATGTACCAGCTTTATATTATATATAACCTTTTTATCTTACTTTATATATAAAAGTATATTTTTTAGTAAAAAGGTAATAATCACTTTTGAAAAGGAAATGAGCTAAAGAAAGGATTACCCATATCCCTACCATCCTAATTCAACCATGTACAAAAAAATCAAAGGACTTATTTTGTATGCTCTTATCGTTCTCCTGAATAAATCATTTAAAAAATACCTTACTTCAATTATTCATTTAAAAAATAATTAAAATCAAAAGTGCTTATTTATTACTGTTTTGATATTAAATTTGTAACTAAACCAAAGTGAGTTCACTCTTTGGTGAGTCAGAAACTGTACCACGTTGAGTTGTCACAGAAAGAAAACTTTTATTTGCAGCAAATAAGGAGATCACGGGGAATGGCTTCCAAAGCAGTGACTCCCCAAGAGAGGATGAACGGGTTCCTTTTGTTTAGGGTTAGGATGAATATTTAGATAGGGAAGCCTTGTCATCCTATGTAGAGGCAAGTATAAGGTCGCACATGTGCCTGAAGGAAATATGCCTATATATACTTTGTATGATATATAATGAGGCTGAGACTCCTCCTTAGGCAGAGATTTTAATACTATAATGAGGTAAAGGTGGTTGTACCACATTCCAGAGGTCATTCCATGGTCCATCTGTGCAGGCGTAAGTCTTGAGTCCGGTTTAGCACAAATCGTCTGGGTGGTGTGGGCCCACTGGAGGTCTTGTCAGGGCAGTCACCATCACCTGGAGGGGTGGTTTTGGGTTTCGTTTACCTGAGTTAAGTGGAAAGTCTGAAAGGAGAGCTTAAGGAAAAATGTAAGACAAAGGTTAGTGAGTACAAGCAGGTGAGCAGTAAAGGCTAGGTCTTGGGGTCTAGCTAGTGACAATGTCTTGCTTTAAAACCATCCATTTAGAAATTCTAAGAGGTTGTTTAATCCTTTTCAGGTCATGCAGAAAGTATAGTGCCTAATCTATCTGAAATATGATCACCTGCTACTCTTTTCAAAGACATTTACATGACAGAGAAAGACACAATTTATTGCCATCAGTTGTTCTTCCTTGTGTCTGTCTATCTCCTCCCCCAAAATGGTTACCTTCCTTCCTGTAGTGTTTGGGGGAAAGGAGAGTATGTCTCAAGTCTACATCTAAGTAAGTCAGTGCAGCTTCTCTATTGTTCTTTGGCTCCTACTCACAGCTCCTATGGCGAACTTGCACCTCTGTTCATTTCACTATTGGTCACTGCCTAGAATTCTGTTATGTGGTGTCAACTGATTTCACCAATGGGTCAGGTGGAGAAGGCTACAATTCCCTTATTGTTATGCAATAGAATTTTACTGGATGTTTGTGGGTTTAAAAAAGAAAAAAATTTTTGTTCAGCATAAAACAGGAAACAATTTGAAATTTACAATTTTATTAGACATTACTCTTCTTGTAAAAACAATGACTTCCCTATCACTGGGAATTTCTCAAGCCAGATCTGCTGCTATATCTGCTGCCACATATAAAAGGAGCTGCCTCTCCTTTTCCCCTTTCCCTAGATGCCAGCAACATCTCCAAATTGCTGTTAATTTCTAGTGCAGAGCAGTTTATCCATCTAACTCAGTGGCTCTCAGCTGGGCTCAATTTTGCCTCCCCTCCCCCAGGGAACATTTGTCAATGTCTACAGACATTTTTGATCATCATGACTAGCCATGGAGGTTCTACTCGCATCCGGTGGGTAGAGGACAGGGGAGCTGCTAAATATCCTATGATGTACAGAATAGCTTCTCATAACAAAGAATTATCCAGCCTAAAATGTCAGTAGTGTAGATACTGAGAGACTTTTATTGAACTCCACCCGCCCAACCAAACTAGAATAAGGGCATAGATCAGCAAATCCAGATACTGATTAAGGTATTCTGCTGAACAATGGGTCATTTGCTCCAAGACTCCACTCCTGGCTGTATAAAGAATCAACAAACCTTGCAAAACTACAGTGCTTTCTTGAGCATATCTTTATTTGGGATTTGAGCAGAGTTCTATCCCTACCAATATTTCAAAAGTAAGAGGAACAGGAAAAACATTTATGCTTGGGGCACCTGGGTGGCACAGTCCGTCAAGCCTCCAACTCTTGGTTTTGGCTCAGGTTGTAATCTCAGGGTCGTGATCTCAGGGTTGTGAGATGGAGCCCTGCGTCTGGTCTGCACTCAGCACAGAGTGTGCTTAAGACTCTTTCTTTCAAGGGGAACCCTCTTACACTGTTGGTGGGAATGCAAATTGGTGTAGCCACTCTGGAAAACAATATGGAGGTTCCTCAAAAAGTTAAAAATAGAACTACCCTATGACCCAGTAGTTGTACTACTAAGTATTTATCCAAAGGATACAAACATAGCGATTTGAAGGGACACATGCACACCAATGTTTATAGCAGCAATGTCCATACTAGCCAAAATATAGAAAGCACCCAGATGTCCATTGACAGATGAATGGATAAAGAAGATGTGATATATATATGTGTGTGTGTGTTCCTGTCACAGGAACACAAAGTTTCACAACACTAATTCCTTTAGAGAGTAATTTTAATTTTTTTTGAATTTTTTTACTTTTAATTTTAGGTAGACTCCATGCCCAATGTAGGGCTCAAACTCACAGTTCTGAGATTAAGAGTCACACACTCTACCGACTGAGCCAGCCAGGCGCCCCTAGAGAGCAATTTTTTAAAAAGGATTTCCTCTTAACTAGTTTCTCTGGTTCCATTTACTCAGAGAAACAAAACAGTAATTCTAAAAAATGTGTGTATACATGCAAATGTATTTTAACTGGATTTGAGACCTGTAAGAATCTCAAACTTTAGTGTGTATCCGAACTGCCTGGGGAGTTATCAAAACACAGAATTCCAGACCCCCAACCCCAGAGATTTTGAACACTATGACATGAAGCCCAGAAAACTGGCAATTTTAAAGAAATACACTGTGTGATGCTAAGGCAGTTGGTTTGGAGTCTCATGTGGAGAAACACTGTTAAATAGCTCATAAACTAGGGTATGCTCTGAGGCCATTGGAAGGGTTTTCTGAAAATAACAGCAACAACAACAACAATAATAATAATGTACATTCTCATATTTCAGCCTAGTTTATTCTCATTCACTAGTGAAACAGGAATTTTAGGAGCAGTATGGCTAGAATTCCTTAAATCTTGGCCACGCATGGTCTGAATCGGTCGCATTCTGGACTGGAGAGGGGATAAGTGCAACCATAGGTTAATTTAAGTGATCCAGCTGAGGGCAAAGGGGGCAGCTACAGAGAAGCAGAGTTGATTAAAATAGGATGAGAAGGCAGAGGGGGGCTTCCTAGAGGAGAATTCTAAGTGTCTGCAAGGGCTTCAGAGAGAGGTTGCTATCACCGTGTATTAATTTTAGCTCATTTCATTTCAAAATACAGGGTTTTACTTGGGCTTGATGAAATGTTTTATTCATATGACTCTTTTGTACAAAAGTCATCAATAGGTTTAATGAAAGGAAATGAAGAAGGAAGTGAAGAACAAGAGAAAGGAGCAAAGGTTTCTTCCAGGAGCAAGGCTGGGGCTGCTAGAAGGAGAGGAAGGTGAGACAGGAGGAAAGAGAGTCGGCCTGGAGCAAAAGAGCAGGAGCGCAGACTGTCCACGTAGTGGCTCCTATCCTACCAAGTGAGAATGCATGGCGGAAGGTGAGACACCACGTAGGTCCAACTCACTAACAGTTTATCCACCAGTCTCCCAAAAGACCTGAGTCCTGTCCTTTACAAGGCTCCCCAACATTGGAGGGCAGTGGCCAAGGATCATTCCTTACCTACCGCTCATTATTTATTCGTTTACTTCTTATGCCAGGTGCCTCACCGGGCCCGAGCTCTGAAGAGCAGAGGCTGTTCTGCTCACTGCTATCTCCTCATTTTGTTTAATTGCCCAAAGACCTAGTTCTTCATGTTTGGAATAAAAGAACATATAAACAAACACCAAGTCCAACATCTCAGGATCTCACAGGCAGGAAGAAAAATGTTATTCCAAGCTACAGGTAGTAAGTTGTAAGAGGGGCAGCTGCCCAAATAGGAAAAGACCATAGTCTTCTGGTCAGCCTTATTTTTCTTATTTCTGGTATAAGCACACTTATTCTGATAAAAACTGAATTCTGGTAGCTGTAGGTAGATAACATGAATGCACGTACAAATTTAAAGGGGCAAAAGTTATATGTCTTAAAGGCAAAGGAAAATAGCAAAAGGCTTCACTAGAATGTCTCATGTCTTTGAATCTGGAGAAGCTAAACATCAAAATCATAATATTTGAAAAGTGAACTTCATAAAACAAAGGTCAGAAAACAATGACTCATTCAAACACTTCCTCTTGAGAGATTATTTATAACTGAGTATATATATAGACATTACCTCTCCTGGAATGGGTTTCTAAGCCATTTTTGAGAAGGTGTGTGGCAAAGTTTTTTAAATGAAATGAGAATTTATTTGGTCAAAAATATTTGGGTAGCCCCTTTCCTTCAGCACTAGAAATCCATTATTTTTTTTCTCTTTTTTAAATTAAAAAAAATTTTTTTAGAGAGACAGAGAAAGAGGCAGAGGCAGAGGGAGAAGCAGGCTCCCTGTGGAACAGGGAGCCCGATGCAGAACTCGATCCCAGGACCCCAGAATCATGACCTGAGCCGAAGGCAGACGCTTAACTGACTGAGCCACCCAAGCGCCCTTCTCTTTTGAAAAAAAAATTATTTAAATTCAATTTAATTAACATATACTGTATTATTAGTTTCAGGGGTAGAATTTAGTGATTCATCAGTTGCATATAACACCCAGTGCTCATTACATCAAGTGCCCTCCTTAATGCTCATCACCCATTCACCCCATCCCTCTACCCACCTCCCCTCTAGCAACCCTCAGTTTGTTTCCTAGAGTTAGGAGTCTCTTATGGTTTGTCTCCTCTGTTTTCATCTTAAGAAATCCATTAATTATTAAAATTTTTTTCATGTATATCTGTATTTCTTTGTTCTGGTTAGGAGTCAGAGAAAGATGGAGAAGTATGGTCCCATCCCAAGCAGAGGATGATGGGTGTTTCAAACTGTGTAAAATTCATGTTTTATCCTACAGTATTTCTTAGTTTATTATTTAGACTCCATTTCATTGCATTTTGCTGATAACTCACAGCAAAACTGGCATATTATGCAGGCTTGCACTTAATCTTATTAAAATAAGACCAAGACAAAAATTATGCCTGTTTTTCAAGGAAAAGAAAGTATCTGGAGAAAGTATACTTAAAGATATTAAAGATATAATGAAAAAGCCTTAGCTGAAACTGGACATCAAAATGTAGTAGGTGACATTAAGGCATGAACACATAAAATTTAGTATTTTTTAACAGGGTAAAAAGTTAATATTCTAAAACTCATTCTTTCCAGTAGAACCAACGATGTTGCACAAAGACTACTTCATAGATTTGTTATTTTTTTATCATACAAATTAGCCAAAACCTAAAAATTGTCCAAACTTGGCTTCTGGAACTTTTTAAATTTCCATTTCTTCTTTTGGGAGAATTTGACCCTAGTTCAACCAGTAATGTTTTGAATCTAAGTCCAATAGCTTGCTACAACTGGGTAGCTCCTGCTGAGATTCACAAGCATGATCTTGTATGAATCCCCAGAAGCTTCATCAACAAAACATTTGATGGAAGGCTTAAAAGTTCTTGTGTCATTTAAGAGCATAGGAGAAACAAGACCCCCTAGACCACTTAGTCCGTTAACTGAAGATACAACTCATCACAGATGCCCTAAGTAGTCAGAAGTTCTGGCTAGAGGATTAAATCTGGGCTTCTTAGTTCATAGCATATGAACACACACACACACACACTCTCTCTCTCTCTCTCTCTCTCTCCCCCCCCCCCCGTCTCTCGTCTGTGTGTGTGTGTGTGCACGTGCATGCTTCTGTATGATATACACATTTGGATTGCCGTAGGGTTTTTATTCTTAATATATGCAATCATCATAAAGTAATATAGAACTGCAAAGAATGGATCATCAGGCCCAAAACATTCTCAGTATGGATCTACCCTTAAAGCTACTGATGCTGGCTTTTCCATCACATTTCAGGGTCTTGAGGATTTCTTAGCTATGTTGAACACATCCTCCCACTCCCTACCACCAAGAGAGCATGAGAGAGCAAGGGTGAGAAAGAGAACACTACTTCAACAAGGATTTTTACATTTTTGGACTCAGGAGGCATTTTGGAAAACTGAATTTAGATATTAAGAAAGTGCAATTTTAAGAAATTTCTCACTGGCTTAAGAAAGATGGGGTCAAAGCATTTTTAATTTGGATTTTCTGGTAATTTCTGAATGTATTTTACATGACATACTATGCATATGATGACTTCAGCCTTCTCTATATTTTCTATATGACTGACATCCCTCTCCCCAACTCTCAGGAGATGACCTTGATGTTTTCATGAGTAGGTAGTAAAAGTGCTGTGCTCATGCTGTCTATCTCTACTCTTAAAAAAAAAAATTTTTTTTTGCAACAGGTTATTAAGTAGCCAAAAGAGTGTAAGACGTTGTTGATATATTTTAATATTCGACTCACTCTATAAATATTCTGCATATCTCTTTGCAATTGGCTAGGTTATAGGTTTTATTTTACCAATTAACTATGTATTTGTTTGTTTAGTTTTAATCCTAATTCTGGTTGTTATATATCTATATCTTGTAGCCACAGTGGTTTGAAAATTGAAGAAGAGTTTATTTGACAGAAATTCTGGTTCCACATTATGTCTTTTCCTATGAGTTATTTAAAAAAAACCTTGTTTTGCAAAATTGAAATTAATTCTAAAACAATAAAAATTGAGTTGTTTTCTTGTTATTAAAATTTGAGAGTTCCTTGTTATATTCTATATATAAGTCCTTTATCAGATGTTTTCTTCCAGTCTATAGTTTGTCTTTTTATTTTCTTAACAGTATTTTTTGAGGAGCAGAAGTTTTTAATTTTGATAGAGTTCAGTATATCACATTTTTAAAATGACTCCTGCCTATGAGTATATCATATCATATCATTTATTTATGATTCATGCCTATGAGCCCCTTGTATTCTATCTATGAAATCTTTGCCTAATCCAAGGTCACAAAGATTTTTTCCTCAAAACTGTAAAACTTCTAGAGAAAAACATAGGAAGAATGCTGTTTATGGGTCTATTGGAATGATCATATGATTTTTCTTCTTTGTTTAATATGGTGAACTACATTAATTAATTTTCAAATAATAAACCAACCTTGTTTCTCTGGGATAAATCCAACTAGATCATGATGTATTATCCTTCTTACTGTATTTTTGGATTTTATCTACAATTTTTTTGTTTAGAATTTTGGCATTTATTTTCATGAGAAATATTAATTTATCATTTTATTTTCTTGTAATGGTCTTTGGTTTTGGAGTTAGGGTACTGCTGGCTTCATAGAATGAGTTGGGAAGTGGTCCTTCCTATTTAACTTTCCAGAAATGTTTGTATCTAATTGCTATTATTTCTTCCTTGAATGTTTGGTGGAATTCACCAGCAAAGCCATCTAAGATTTTTTTTTTTTTGTATGTGTGGAATTTAACTCTAATTTCCTATTTCAATTTATTTAATAGATATAGAGCTATTCAAGTTATGTATTTCTTCTGAAATGAATTTAGTGGTTTATGTTTTTCAAGGAATTTGTCAATTACCTGTAAGTTGTCAAAATTCTTGGCATAAAGTTGTTCATAATATTTCCTTATTATCCTTTTAATATCTATATATCTGTAGTGATGTCACTTTTCTCATTACTGATATTGGTCATTTGTATTTTTTTTTCCTGATCAGTGTGCCAAAGGCTTGTAAATATTAATTTTCTCAAAAAAACCAGCTTTTGGTTTCCTTGATTTTCTCTTTTGTTTTCTATTTTATTGATTTCTTTTCTGATTTTTATTATTCCTTTTCTTCTATTTACTAAGGGTTTCACTTTCTCTATTTAAAAATCACATCTTCAGGTGGACTTTGAGGTCATTCATTTAAGACCTTTCTTCTTTTCTACTATACATTTTCCCTACATATTGATTTAGTGGCATTCTACAAATTTTGATGTGTCATGTTTTCATTTGCATTTAGTTCAAAACACATTCTATTTCTTTTTGGTTTCTCTAGGCTGTAGGTTATGTATAAGTGTGTTTTTTAGTTTCCAAATATTTGGGGATTTTTCAGATATCTTTATGTTATTGATTTCTAATTTATTTCCATTGAGTTTACAGACATACTTTGTATAACTTGAATCATTTTAAATGCATGGAGTTTGTTCAATGCTCAGAATACGGTCTTTCTTGGTAAATGTTTTATGTACTCTTGAAAGGAATGTATGTTCTGGGTTTTTGGTGAAGTGTTCTATAAATAAATCAGATCAAACTGTGTGATAGTGTTGTTCAGGGCTTCTACATCCTTACTGATTTCTGTTTACTATTTTATTAACTATTGAGAGAGAGGTATTAAATCTCTATTTGTCTATTCTTCCTTGCAGTTCTATCAGTTTTTGCTTCATATGTTTTGAAGATCTATAAGTATGTGCATAACATTTAGGATCGTTATGTTGTCTTTGTGAACTGACCCCTTTAACAATATGAAAGGCTATTCTTTATTCCTGGTAAATAGACTTTAATCTGAAATGGACTTTGACAGTAATATCACCACTGAAGCTTCCTTTTGATTAGTGTTAGCATGGTATATTTTTTACATTGTTTTACTTTTAATCTGTTTGTGTCTTTACATTTGAAGTGGGTTTATTGGAAGCAGCAGAGAGTTAGTATTACTTTTTAATTTAATCTACAATCTCTGCCAGGGTATTAGATCATTTATATTTAGTGTGATCATTGATATAATTAAGTTCAAATCTATCATCTTGCTAGTTTTTCCTATGTGCCCATCTGGTCTTTGTTGTCTTTCATCTTTTTCTACTTCTTTTGGATTGAGCACTGTTTTTACTATTTGTTTTATTTTTAAGTAGACTATATATTTTAGAGAAGTTTTAGATTCACATCAAAATTGAGTGGAAGGTACAGAAATTTCTTATACACCCCTGCTCCCACATATACATAGCCTCCCTAACTATCAACATCCTGCACTAGGGTGATAAACATTTGTTACAGTTGATGAACCTGCGGTGACACATCATTATCACCCAAGATCAATAGTTTACATTAGGCTTTGCTCTTGTAAATTCTATGGGTTTTGACCAGTGTATAATGAGAGGTATCCACCATTAGAGTATCAGACAGAAAAGTTTCAGTACCCTAAAAATCCTTTGTGCCCCACCTATTCATCCCTTTCCCCCCCAACCCTGTGGCAACAAGTGATTCTTTTACTACCTCCAGGGTTTTGCCTTTTCCAGAATGTCATCATAGTATGTAGCCTTTTCAAATTGGCTTCTTTCACTTAGTAATATGCATTTAAGTTTCTTCCATGTCTTTTCATGGCTTTATAGCTCATTTTTAAAACACTAAATAATATTCCATTGGTTAGATGCACCACAGTTTATTTACCCATTCATCTACTGAAAAACATCTTGGTTGCTTCCAAGTGTTGGCAATTATGAATAAAGCTTCTATAAACACCTGTGTGTAGGTTTTTGTGTAGGCATAATTTTCAACTCCTTTGGGTAAATACCTAGGAGTGAAATTGCTGGAACATATGGTAAAAATATGTTCAGTTTTATAAAAAAAAAAACAACTGCCTAACTGTCTTCCAAAATGACTGCACCACTTTGCATTCCCACCAGCAGTGAATGAGATTTCCTGGCACTCCACATCTTCATCAGCATTCAGTGTTGTCATTGTTTTGGTTGGCCATTCAATGGGGGTGTAGTGGTATCTCATTATTCTAATTTACAATTCTCTAAGACATATGATGTTGAACATCCTTCTATACACTTGCTTTTCATCTGTATATCTTCTTTGATGAGGTGTCTGTTCAGGTGTTTTGTCCATTTTTAAATCACATTATTCATTTTCTTATTGTTGAGTTTTTAAAAGTTCTTTGTATATTCTGGATAACTGTCTTTTATCAGATATGTCTTTTGCAAATATTTTCTCCCAGTCTTCAGCTTGTTTTCTTATTCTCTTGAAGTATTTTTTATTATTATAATTTACCTTCTTTGTTGGCTTATAACTATAACTTTGTGTTTTGTTGTTTCAAGGGTTTATAAGTTACACCTTTCACAGCTTAGCTTTAAGTACATTGTACTACTTTACTTATAGTCTAAGAACCTTACAAAAGTATACTTCCATTTCTTCCTTCTTGATCTTTGTGCCATTGTTGTCATAGATTTTATTTTTGCAAATATTATAAACCTCACACAGCGTTGTTAATATTTTCGTTTAAACAGTTAATTGTCTTTTAAGTGTATTTAAATAATAAGAAAACTTCTTACACATTTACCCATGTAGTTACCATTTCCAGTGGTACTCATTCCTTTGTGCAGATTAACATTTCCAACTGATATAATTTTCCTTTTGCCTGAAGGATTTCCTTTAGCATTTCTTATAGTGAAGGCATGTTGATGATTCATTTTTTACAGTTTTTTGTGTGTAAAAAATTATTTATTTTGCCTTCATGTTTGAAAGATATTTTTGCTTGGAGTAGAACTCTGGGTTTACAGTATTGTTCTTTCAATATTATTAAGGATGTTGCTCCACTGTCTTCTCACTTGCATTCTTCTGTTGTGGAATCTTCTCTTACCCTTCCCTTTGTTGTGCTGTATATCACATGTGTTATACACGTTTTCACTGACTGCTTTTACAATTTTTTGCCATTGGTTTCTAACCAATCAATTATGATGTGCCTTTATCTTTCATGGGTTTGTAATTTTCATCAAACTTGGAAAATTTTTGGCTATTATTTAAAAAAAATTTTTTTTCCTGCCTCCCCCTGACTCTCTCATCTCTTTTGGTGACCCAAATTACACATATATTAGTTCACTTGATTGCCTAACAGCTCACTGATGCTCTGTTCATTTTTTAAAAATTTCCTTTCTCTATATACTACATTTTAGATAGTATCTATTATTCTGGTTACAAGTTCATTTATTTTTCTCATCTCCAGTATCCAGTCTGCTGCTAATCCCATCCGGTGTATTTTTCATCTCGTTTTATTTCTACTTGGGTCTATTTTTTTAATATCTTTCATGTCTCTGACTTTTTGAACATATGAAATATAGTTATAGTTACTATTTTAATATTTTTTGTCTGCTAATTCTAACATTTATTTTGTTCTGGGTTTATTTTGATTGATTATTTGCCTTACTGTGTGTTGTAGGTTTTCCTCATCCCTAGTAATAACTTGCATACCTGGTAATTTTTTATTGGGTGTCAGTCATTGTAAGTTTTACCTTGATATGTACTTTACATTTCTATAAATATCCTTGCTTTTTGTTCAGGACACAGTTATGTTATGTGGAAACAGTTTGATTTTTTTCGGGTCTTGCTTTTATGATTTATTAAGTGGGATCAGAACAGTCCTCAGTATAGGGCTAATTATTCCCCACTACCAAGATGACACCCTTTTAAGTACTCTACCTAATGCTTTATGAATCATGAGGTTTTCCATCATGATTTCTGGGTGCAAACACTATTCTGACTCTGTATGGGTGCCAGGTACTCTTCCTCTACCTTTCCAGGTGTTTCTGTCCTTGGCCTAAGGCAGTTTCCTCACATGTATTTGCTAGTCAGTACTCAGGTGAAAATTTAAGGGAAACTCTGCAGATCATCAGGTATCTCTGTCTGTGAAGCTCCTTTTTTCCGAGTACTTTTTCCTGTGAACTCTAGCCACCTTTTTCACCGCACACTTTCAGCTCCATCTCAAGTCAGGGAATCATCCAGGCTCCACCTGTGTCCCCCTTTCCTACACTACAGACTGGAATCTCTCTTAAGACAACAAACTGAGATAATCTTAGGACTCACCTCATTTTTCTCCTTTTTTTCAGAAGTCGCTGTTCTTCATTGCATGATATCTAGTGTCTTGAAAACCATTGTTTCATATATTTTCTTCACTTACTGCTTGTTTAAGGTGGAAATGTAAATCTGGCCCTGTTACTCCATCTTGGCCAGAAGTGTAATTCAGTTTCCAGCATATTTATTTGAGAAGGATAATGGGTGCTATTCATTATCAGGAAAGAAAGGGGGGAAAAGGAAAGAAAGAGAGGAAGAAATTTGGTTTTAAATAAATCTTATAGAAAGAGGTTGTTGGGAAGTAGCAAAATGAGAAAAAAAGAATAATGTAGAGTTTTTCATTAAGCTAAATTTATTTCATTTAAATGTCAGTTCCTGGGGCGCCTGGGTGGCTTAGTCGTTAAGCATCTGCCTTTGGATCAGGTCATGATCCCAGGGTCCTGGGATCGAGCCCCGCATCGGGCTCCCTGCTCTGTGGGAAGCCTGCTTCTCCCTCTCCCACTCCCCCTGCTTCTGTTCCCTCTCTCACTGTCTCTCTCTCTGTCAAATAAATAAAATCTTTTAAAAATAATAAATAAATAAATGTCAGTTCCTTATGCTAATATATATTTGCTACTTTTGTGTGTTAAAAGGAATTTCAGCTGATTTTCTTTTTTACCTTGTAAAATAAAAAATTGATCATTCTTCCAACTGAAAAAAATACTGGCTTCTCAAATTCTAAAGTCTGGGAAAGAGTGATAAATTTGGGGACTAAAAACAGGTGGCTGAGAAATAACTGATTTCTAAGGTGACAAATAAAAAAACTGTGGGACCTTTGAAGGTTGAGATTGTATCTTTATTAAACATTTTGTTTCTGGTGTCCAGCACATAGTTGGTGCTCAGTATATGCTTGTTGAATGAAAGAATGAATTTGGTGCCTAACCACATAATACTCAAGGACTGCTGGTCTGGCAGGTCCAGGAATTTTCCAGTGTAGCCCTCTTCTTAATTGATCTGCTTCATTAAAGTGGAAACAGTGAGACTAATTGGCTTTGACACAGGCTAATTTCCCCAGGTCAGTGATGTGGTTTTCACACACCTCTCAGTAAATAAGCTGATGTGCGAGGCACCTGAGGCACAGGACCTAATCAGGTGGCAGGATCTTGGACCATGACAACATAGACAGGGAGAGAAGAAACAGTATAGCATTAACTGGTGAATCTGCCAGGATTTCGGAACACAGACACAAAGAATTGACCAGGAAGATACCTGCTCTGTGGGTTATGACCCTGGCTGCTCTTTAGAATCACTTGAGTTATTTTTATAATATATAGAACTAAACCCTATACCCAGCAATTCAGACTCAATTACTCTGAGGTGGGGAAGGGAATTGGAATATTTTTTTAATTGTACACTTTATATGTTTATTGGAATATTTTTAAAGCTCTTAGGCAAGTCTATTATACAGCTAGGGTTACAAATTACTGTGTCAAGCCAAGAAATTAATAATCCCCACCTTTATATCTTTGTTAGTCTCTCCCATTCAAAAGATGTCTTATTCTCCAGTAAGACGCTACCAGTAAGAGATATGCACTAGAAAAATGCCAAGTCAGACGTTGACAGATATGATACTCCCTTTATTTTGGTATTGGTGCCCATTTTCCTGTTACAAGCCCCCATTTCTGTTCTGCAGCAGGAGAATACAATTTAATGCCATTAGGTAAGCATCCATCTAATTTAATATATCTGTAGTCAAATTCAGGTCAGATCATTTCAATCACGATCCAGTTCAAAATCCTTTCTCTAAGTTGCCTTCACTCCCTACTCTTACTGAATTTCCAGGGAAGAAATCTCATGCTTGACTTTTGTAAAAGCAGAAGGGAGATGCAGTGAGGAAGAATGAGCTGACTGATACAGGCCAGTGGGGCAGGAAACTGAAGAGCTGGTTGCAGTGTCTTCTCTGCTGATTCGAGATGCCCATGTCATCACCCAGTCTGGTTGTGGGTATCTTTCTGCTGGCTCAGCAGTCCCTGAATGATCCTGGCATCCTGCGATTTGCCTCTGCTTTATTTCCAGAGTGCTGATCTACCCAGAGTCTCTGCTTATGGGGTTCCTTCATGCCCACCCAACCTTTATAAGACCTGAGGCAAATGGAGGCACACATATCTTAAGTCTATATATTTAAGAGTTATAAATCAGGTTAATAAATTGTCAAATGAAATATGTTCTATCCTCCTAACTCAAATATATACTTTGTGAGGACAAATCAGAAAAATACATATAAAGCTGGGAGTTAGCAAAATATCAGTTGAATACAGTTGAATTTAATTTGTTTTGCACATGCCCAGGCAGTCTCTTGATGGGGTGTCAATGTTAGGATGACTAAGAGTTCAGAAATTAGTATATATTTGTTTCCTGGAATCTAAATTTTTGAGCCATCATTTCAAGTAAAGTCACTAATTATAGTGATACAATCAAAACTTTCACATATAATTTGTATTCTTGTGTTCACTAAAGAACACATGGATTAAAAAGTAAAATGTGATTATATTCAAACCATAAAATTCGGATGAATTTTTAGGAAAATTTAAAGTAAATATAAACAGTAAAATTTTTTCCTATGTTGTTAAGTAAGATTTCTTCTAAAATATTTTAAATTATTAAAAAAATGTAAAAATTAAATTATTTATTAAAATTAAAAGGCAAACTACAAATTATAATGAATATCAGTTCATTTTTTACAAAATTTTAAATCAGAGTGATTCCATTAAAACTGAAAAACTTAAAAATTTTTAATTCTTATTAAATATTTTTATAGAAACAGAACTATTTGTAATTGTAAAATTTAATGTCCATAAAATAGCCAATATAAAGGAAAGGAATCGTGCTTCAGCCTGCTACACTAGACCTACTATATATACATTTAAGGGTAATATGAGCAATACTGCAATTATTTCTCAGCTCTCAGGTTAGCTGTTGGAAATAGTGGGCAAATTCATGAGCACCTCTGGAAGTACAGACAAAAAATGAAGAGAAAAAAGAAAACGGACAGTTGGCACAATGAGGGAATTGATATTTCATTATAGAAGAAACTTCTATATGCACACTATTTGAAAGGAAGGATTTACAAGTTAATTAATTTGGGTTTTTTTCTCCCCAAAGTGTTTTCACCAAATGCACTGCTATAATCCTCCCCACACGCCCAAGCAGCCTGTGCGCAAGCGCAGACCACAAACCTTCCCGGCTGTGGACACAATGGGCTTCTGTTGAGAGTATCTAAGGGAGTGGAGAAGCTTTCCCTGAGGCCTGGATAGTGTCAGGCAGAGAGCAAACGTTTAGGGTTTTACGTTGGTCTGTGCCACCTCCTCTGACCTCAGATCCTGAGCAGCAGCAGCACCACGTATTCTTCAGCAAATGCATTTGTTGGTGATTTGCAGAGCCCCGTAAAGATGGGGTCCATGACAGGGGGTCCCTCTTGCCTGAGACTAAGGCTGGTACTGAAACCGTTGCTTCTTTTGTCTCTGGGGAATGAGGGTTTTCTTAGCAAGCCGATCTGTGCTTCCGACCATCTTATTGGACCTCTGGGGCCCTGGGAAGCTTGGACTCCCTGTTAGAACCACCTTGGCTCCATGGAACACTGGGAGGTAATTTGTGGCTCTTCCCGACTTGTCCTGCCCCCTTTCTAATCCCTCTGCCTGCGCGCTGGCAGCCCTGGACGTGCGCACGGGTTCTGCCTCTCAGCACATTCCAGATGAGAAGCTGGCACCAGCTTCTGTGCTCAGATGTATCCCTGAACTTCACAGGCTGTTCCCTGGGGATCGTCTTTATAGGACACCATGGCGAGAGCTCCCCCCTCTCAAGAGTGGGAGGATATGGAAAGAAGGAAGCTTCCAACTCTAACCATCCAAGATCTCGTCAGGAAGTCTCCCCAGCCTTTCTCTCGAATCTCTCTGTGGACCACCCCCTAGCGGTGGAGTGAGGCATCGAATTCACTTTTGATTTGCTCCATTGTTTTTGTTTCTCACCTGGCTGGTCCTCACGGAGTCTACGCATCTGTATTTATGTCTGTTCTCCCAGGAAGGGGTTCGTTGCAAGGGGGAAGAAAGTGACACTTGTAGACGGCCATTCTGAAGCCATCCAAGGACTGTTCATCACCTGGCTGTGGCGGACCAGGCTTGATACCACATTGCGGCGTGGAGGACATCTCTTTTTTCATGGCGTTCATGACTTTTTTTTTGCCCTAGAGGTTAACACCAGGTTGACTCCACAGTCTGTGAACCAGCTTCCCAAACCACACAAGGACTTTTTCAGAAATCTCTGCCCTGTTGTGCTAAACAATTCAGGTATCGTCATTTTCTGTCAGTCTCAGTCTCTTTTAAACTACAAAATGCTTGCCTACTTTTAAACTCAAAATGATGCTTATAAAGTTTGTTTCAAATGAGCTTCAAAGGGGGGAAAACCACATATATTTGTATAATAGTTTTTAGACAGATATACTTAACTCT
This sequence comes from Mirounga leonina, assembly GCF_011800145.1. Classification (NCBI taxonomy): domain Eukaryota; kingdom Metazoa; phylum Chordata; class Mammalia; order Carnivora; family Phocidae; genus Mirounga; species Mirounga leonina. Next base: position 2,005,480 of record NW_023270871.1, on the reverse strand, counting down.
ATTTCATAACACTAATTACCTTGGATGAAATATTATTTCTTATCCCAATGCACTCTGAAATGCACTGCAGATAATTCCACTTGGTATCTGCTATGTCTGTAATTTACTGGGTCTGCCAAATGCTGACTAAACAAATCATGTTAGTTGGCTCCCAGTGGGGCTCTCCTCTTCAGTTCACAATGGGCAGCTATCTCCATCTTTCCATCATATCTAGTTAACATCTTCCATGCTTTGTGCAATTGTAAATAGTATTTTATTTAGAACTTTGTAAATTATAAAAATGACATAATTTTTAAAATGCATTTCACAACCCATAATAATAAAGTTGGGAAAAAAGAAAGCAAAAATATGTGTTTGTTTGTTTGTTTTGGGTTGTTTTTTTTTTGTTTTTTTTTTTTGTTTTTTTTTTTTGAGGGCAAGAGTGGAGATGGTTTCTAATGAAGCTCTCTCATGCAACTGGAAAATTCCCACAGCTGAAAGGCTGGCTGTCTCTAAGCCATCTAGCTGAAAAAGGTTTCCTCGCACTGAGAGAAAATGGGGATGTGAGAAAGTCAAGGAAGAATGAAGCCCTACTGCTTTTTTGCTTGATATTATGCAGGTTTTAAAAAGATGTCATTGGAGAAAAATCCTGCCAGGAGTTCTGGAATCTGCTGTTGATATGAATTTTAGCAATCTGGCTCAGATAAGACCTTGAGTGTGATTTCATGAATTCATTCTTCCAATTAAACTCACTGCCACCTGAGGTGTGCCAGTCCCTGTGCTCCACACTTGGGACCAAAGTTGAATTAGACATGGTCCCTGTCCACAGAAAATCTTGATGTCCTCTTGTTGAGACCCCTGCAATCCACAGGGTTCAAATGCGGTAACTCAAATTTCTCAATTTGCCCAAGAATGTTCATTCTATAGAGAGTTGACTCATCCTAAACAAACCAGAACAGTGTTTTTTTTTCTTACCGTATATATATATGGTAAGAAATATATGTATTCTAAGTCAGTACTTGCTAAGCATGGAAAGATGCTAACATCTAAACATCTAAACAGCTTGTACCCAGCATTGAGCTAGGTACAGTTATCTCATCTAATGTAGACTGCGTATTAATCTTACAAGATAGGTATTACTGCACTCATTTTGTGTGATGCAGATATGGAAGCTGGAAGATGAAAAGTTGCTCAAGATCATACAGTTAGCAAATGGTGAAGCCCCAATTCCAGCAGGCCTGCCTGATTTTAAAGCCCTTCCAATTTAATGATCTTGAGTTCATTTAATAGTATTAAAGTCTGCCTTTTGTTCTTAGGTCAGTAGCACTTTATTCTATTTATTCTAGATATCAACCACTTAATGAATCTACTTTCCCCAACTATCTTTCAAAAGAAAATTGACTGCAATTTTCTCCATTTGGTTTCCTAACCATGAATGGTGCAGAAATTTTCCCAATTTGGGGAACAATCTGCTAAGATCTAAACATGCCACAAGTTGGTTATTTCATCATGGTCTCAATGAGAAAAAAGAAAGAAGCCATAACATTTTTCTTTCTTCCCTTCTTCCATCCTTTCCTCCCTTCTTTCTTATTGTCCCCTTTCCTTTCTGTCCTTTATTCCTAATTTAATATATTCCTAATATATTAGGTCCAATGCACTCACATCTTCATGGGAAGAAACATATGTGTACAGATAATTATCAGGAAATATGTATATTCAATAATAGAAATATATCCAAAATACAGTTCCAGCCTGGAAGACAGTATGATTAACTCTATTCTGAAAAAGGTAGGGCCAGGGAATCTTTCACCCAGAAGATGCTTGCTCTTGATGCTTGAAAAATGAATAGGCAAGAGGAGAGGTGATTCGGGGAGAGAGTGCAGAGTACGAAAAGCCCAGGTGTGTCTTTGTTGGCTATGAATTCCTATACCAGTGACTACTAAATGCAATATTAAGAAGAGGAATGGAGATGCAGAAAGGTCAGAGCCAAACAAGTATTGTATTGATATTGGCAAAGTGTGTGCGGTTTCCGAAGACAAGGATCCTGCTGCTCCCAGCGGCGTTAGCGTGGAAGGCGAGGCAGCTGCAGGAATGGCACCATGCCAGTCGGTGTGGATGCAATGACTTCTCTTTCCTGGAAAGTATGATGCTAAATACTTCATCTTTTATCAGGACTTTGTTAGAAAAGTCATTTGACATGGTACAAATTAGAGCCAGGCTGTGATGCAGAGCATTTATTTTCTCGGAAATATTTAATGCAAGGAGAGTGGGGTCTTCATGATGATTTAGACCGATCCTTGATGATGGGGATGAGACCCACCTCTCTGGAGGCACATGGCTGCATAGATTAGGGCTCTGTCAACAAAAAGGAAGGAGGAAATGGCTCAGCAATGTCTGCTACAGAGCAAATAAGAAAATTGAGGGACTAGGTGATTGACATTTGCAGTGAAGTATAGATAAAGCATCTGTGTATTAATGAAGAAGGAGCATTGCATGTTTTCTCTCTTTTTTAGTACCATGCACATCACTATAGGTCACATATAATGGTCTGTAGAGGACTTTTCATTAGTTTTTGTTTTGTTTTGTTGTATCTTTATTGCCTTCAAAACAGTGCTTTATAAAAGTGCTTTGAAATTTCTATTCATCATCTGCAAGGTGCTGGAGATTTAAATTTGCCTTCATTCACTTCATATCTGAATACCTACAGAAGGCAAGGAATTTGCTTTCTGTCAAATCAAAGATGGTAAATAAAAATGTTTCTTTGGAACAATAAAATAGAAGCCACCAGAGGTCCTGGATGACCTCAGATAAAGCCACCTACCTAGACTGGACCACCTGCTCATCTCTGGACTATTATACAGGAAAGAAATTTCTATCTTCTTTGGGGCACTGTATTTTAGAGCCTATTTATTACAACAGCCTATCTTAACTAACACACTTGTTGCCCTTTTTTTTGAAGACAAAATCAGAAGATTTTGTCATAAGAAACTGAAATTTAGAATTTTGTATAAAATCTGCAGGTCTCTCTCTCTCTTTTTTTTAGAGGTTGATTGTTAATTTAGTATTATTTGAAGCTCTGCTTAAGGCAAAACCACATGTCCATGCATTACCACTGCCCCTTTGGCATTGCTTCTTGCCTCCAACACTTGGCTGTGTGACTGGTTGCTTCTGTGTTTTGTCTTCACCACGGGCGCAACAATATTTGCAGGGAGGCAGAGAGGGGATCCCTGGCCAACATTTGAAAGGAGAGGATGAAAGGTAGGTTGTGGACTCTCTATGTCCCTTTCTTGGTACTTTGTCAAAACATTAATTTATCAGGTAGAAATACTACAGAGCATCCAGCTCCTCCAATGAAGGATGATTAAGGATGTAGTAGATCATGGCAAATGCAAAGATAGCCTACGGAGGACTACTGAGTGGATTAGATGGGTTAACAAGTGTAAGGACTTAGAACAGTGCTGGCAAACAGTAAACACACAGTAAGGCTGGATGTTAGCATTATGCAACTTGCCCAAGGTCACAGCTTGTAAGTTGAGGAGTACATGGACCTCCTGGATGGACTTTTCATGTTTCAACTTGTTCACAATTTTTGTCTGCTTTTTTGCTCTGCATACTGAAATTTCCTTAACTTTACCTTCTATATGACTAATTCTACCTTTAATCATGTTAATTATGTAGTTCACTTATTAAATGAGGTGTGGGGTTTTTTTGGCAATCATATTTTTTATTTCCAAGAATTTTTCTAGAGCCCTGGTAGCTCATTTTTGCATGGCAACCTGTTCTTATATTATGGATGTAATTATCCTTTCTGTTCTGAGGACAGTAATTTAAATTATTTTTTTAAGTTCTCTTCTATTTCCTGCATTATTTCTATCTTTTTTTCCCAGGGTCATCTGTTCTGTTTGAGCATCTGGTCCTTTTCCTTTCTTTTATTGGTTTTCCTCAAATATCTGATGATCTTGTATTGGCCATTCACATTTAGGAGTGAAGATTTAAGTTGATTTATATGGAGAGTTAGCAGGATTTTCCTCTGCAGCCATGTGGGTCTTGTTCCCCTGCAGGCTTCTCCTACAGGTTGGTTTTATGCTTTGTGTAAGTGCCCTGGTTGTATTGACAGACTTTTGGGTTCATGGACATAAAGCAGACAGGCATCCTGAAGACATCCTCCAATTACCACAAACTAGGACTTTACTTTGGCTGTGGCAGGCTTTAGCACATTTCTTTCCTGAGAAGATCTACTTTTCTCTCCAGATTCTTTCCATGTGGAAGGTGGAAGGGGGGCAGTCATAGGACACTTTCAGCTCTACTTCTCTTTCTGGTCCCTGTTTAAGAGACTTTTCCAGGCAGATAACTCACGATCTTAAATTGTCAGGATTTATCCTGTGAATAAACACTGCTGTTCCACACGCAGTTTTTTTTATTAATATATGATAATTGCCCATGTTACTCATCTTTATTGACGCCAAACTTCTTTTTTCTTACTATGGTTTATTCCACTCTATTGTTCCAGATTCCCTCTCTTTTTAATTTTTTAAAAATTTATTTATTTTATTTTATTTTTTATTTTTCTTTTTTTATTCTTTTTTATTTAAATGCAATTAATTAACATATAATGTATTATTGGTCAGTGATTCATCAGTCTTATATAACACCCAGTGCTCATTACATCACATGCCCTCCTTTATGTCCATCACCCAGTTACCCCATCCCCTCACCCCCTTCCCCTCCAGCAACCCTCAGTTTGTTTCCCATGATTAAGAGTCTCTTATGGTTTGTCTCCCTCTCTGATTTTGTCTTGTTTTATTTTTTCCTCTTTTCCCCTATGATCCTCTGTTTTGTGTCTTAAATTCCACATATGAGTGTGGTCATATGACAACTGTCTTTTTCTGATTGACTTATTTTGCTTAGCATAATACCCTCTAGTTCCATCCATGTCTTTGCAAATGGTAAGATTTCATGTTTTTGATGGCTGAGTAGTATTCCAGTGTATATATACCACATCTTTTTTATCCATTCTTCTGTTGATGGACATCTGGGCTCTTTCCATAGTTTGGCTATTGTGGACATTGCTGTTATAAACATTGGGGTACAGGTGCCCCTTCAGATCAGTACATTTGTATCTTTGGGGTAAATACCTAGTAGTGCAATTGCTGGGTCATAGGGTAGCTCTATTTTCAACTTTTTGAGGAACCTCCATACTGTTTTTCAGAGTGACTACCCCAGCTTGCATTCCCACCAATAGTGTAAGATGGTTCCCCTTTCTCTTCATCTTCATCAACATCTGTCATTTCCTGACCTGTTAATTTTAGCCATTCTGACTGGTGTGAGGTGGTATCTCATTGTGGTTTTGATTTGTATTTCCCTGATGCTGAGTGATGTTGAGCATTTTTCATGTGTCTGTTGGCCATTTGTAGGTCTTTGAAGAAATGTCTGTTCATGTCATCTGCCCATTTCTTGACTGGATTATTTGTTGTTTGGGTGCTGAGTTTGATAAGTTCTTTATATTTTGGATACTAGCCCTTTATCTGATAAGACATTTGCAAATATCTTCTCCCATTCTGTTGGTTGTATTTTGGTTTTGTCAACTGTTTCCTGTGCTGTGCAAAAGCTTTTTATCTTGGTGAAGTCCCAATAGTTCATCTTTGCCTTTGTTTCCCTTGCATTTGGAGATGTGTCTCGCAAGAAGTTGCTGTGGCTGAGATCACAGAGGTTGATACCTGTGTTCTCCTCTAGGATTTTGATGGATTCCTGTCTCACATTTAAGTCTTTCATCCATTTTGAGTCTATTTTTGTGAATGGTGTAAGGAAATGGTCCAGTTTCATTCTTCTGCATGTGGCTGTCCAATTTTCCCAACACCATTCGTTGAAGAGACTTTTTTCCATTGGACATTCTTTCCTGCTTTGTCAAAGAGTAGTTGACCATAGAGTTGAGGGTCCATTTCTGGGTTCTCTATTCTGTTCCATTGATCTATGTGTTTGTTTTTGTGCCAGGACCATACTGTCTTGATGATGACAGCTTTGTAATAGAGCTTGAAGTCCAGAATTGTGATGCCACCAGCTTTGCTTTTCTTTTTCAACATTCCTTTGGCTATTGGGGTTCTTTACCAGTTCCATACAAATTTTAGGATTATTTGTTCCAGCTCTGTGAAAAAAGTTGATGGTATTTTGATAGAGATTGCATTGAATGTATAGATTGCTCTAGATAGCATGGACATTTTAACAATATTTGTTCTTCCAATCCATGAGCACAGAACATTTTTCCATTTCTTGTCTTCCTCAATTTCTTTCATGAGTGTTCTATAGTTTTCTGAGTACAGATCCTTTGCCTCTTTGGTTAGGTTTATTCCTACATATCTTATGGTTTTGGGTGAAATTGTAAATGGGATCGACTCCTTAATTTCTTTCTTCTGTCTCATTGTTAGTTACAGAAATGCAACTGATTTCTGTGCATTGATTTTATATCCTGCCACTTTGCTGCATTCCTGTATGAGTTCTAGCAATTTTGGGGTGGAGTCTTTTGGGTTTTCCACATAGAGTATCATGTCATCTGAGAAGAGTGAGAGTTTGACTTCTTCTTTGCCTATTTGGATGCCTTTTATTTCTTTTTGTTGTCTGATTGTTGAGCCCAGGACTTCTACTATTATGTTGAACAACAGTGGTGATAGTGGACATCCCTGCCATGTTCCTGACCTTAGGGGAAAAGCTCTCAATTTTTCCCCATTGAGAATGATATTCACTGTGAGCTTTCCTATATGGCTTTTATGGTATTAAGGTATGTTCCCTCTATCCCTACACTATGAAGAGGTTTAATCAAGAAAGGATGCTGACTTTGTCAAATGATTTTTCTGCATCTATTGAAAGGATTGTATGGTTCTTGTCCTTTCTTTTATTAATGTAGTGTATCACATTGATAGATTTGCGGATGTTGAACTACCCTTGCAGCCCAGGAATAACTCCCACTTGGTCATGGTGAATAATCCTTTTAATGTACTGTTGGATCCTATTGGCTAGTATCTTGGTGAGAATTTTTGCATCCATGTTCATCCGGGATATTGGTCTGTAATTCTCCTTTTTGATGGGGTCTTTGTCTGGTTTTGGGATCAAGGTAATGCTGGCCTCATAGAAAGAGTTTGGAAGTTTTCCTTCCATTTCTATTTTTTTGAAACAGCTTCAGAAGAATAGCTATTAATTCTTCTTTAAATGTTTGGTAGAATTCCCCTGCAAAGCCATCCAGCCCTGGAGATGGCTTTGTGTTTTGGGGGAGAATTTTTGTTGGGAGATTTTTGATTACTGATTCAATTTCCTTGCTGGTTATGGGTTTGTTCAGGTTTTCTATTTCTTCCTGTTTCAATTTTGGTAGTTTATACATCTCTAAAATGCATCCATTTCTTCCAGAGTGCCTAATTTGTTGGCATATAGTTGCTCATAATATGTTCTTCTAATTGTTTGTATTTCTTCAGTGTTGGTTGTGATCTCTTTCATTCATGATTTTATTTTTTTGAGGGTCCTTTCTCTTTTCTTTTTGATAAGTCTGGCTGGGGGGTTATCAATCTTATTAATTCTTTCAAAGAACCAGCTCCTAGTTTCATTGGTCTGTTCTACTGTTCTTTTGGTTTCTATTTCATTGATTTCTGTTCTAATCTTTATTAATTCTCTTCTCCTGGGTTTAGGTTTTATTTGCCATTCTTTCTCTAGCTCCTTTAGGTGTATGGTTAGGTTGTGTATTTGACCTTACTTGTTTCTTGAGAAAGGTTTGTATTGCTATATACTTCCCTGTTAGGACTGCCTTTGCTGCATCCCAAAGGTTTTGAACAGTGTGATTTCATTTTCATTTCTTTCCATGAATTTTTAAGATTCTTCTTTAATTTCCTGGTTGACCCATTCATTCTTTAGTAGGATGCTCTTTAGCCTCCATGTATTTGAGTTCTTTCCAACTTTCCTCTTGTGACTGAGTTCAAGTTTCAAAGCATTGTGGTCCAAAAATATGCAGGGAATGATCCCAATCTTTTGGTACTGGTTGAGACGTGATTTGTGACCCAGTATGTGATCTATACTGGAGAATGTTCCATATGCATTCAAAAAGAATGTGTATTCTGTTGCTTTAGAATGGAATGCTCTATATATATCTGTAAAGTCCATCTTGTCCAGTGTGTCATTCAAAGCCCTTCTTTCTTTGTTGATCTTTTGCTTAGATGATCTGTCCATTGCCATGAGTGGGGTGTTACAGTCCCCTACTATTATTATATTATTACCGATGTGTTTCTTTAATTTTGTTATTAATTGGTTTATATAATTGGCTGCTCCTATGTTAGGGACATAAATATTTATAATTGTTAGATCTGCTTGTTGGATAGACCCTTTAATTATGATATAGTGTCCTTCCTCATCTTTTATTACAGTTTTTGGTTTAAAATCTAATTTGTCTGATATAAGGATTGCTATCCCAGCTTTCTTTAGATGTCCATTAGCATGATAAATGGTTTTCCACCCCCTCAGTTTAAATCTGTAGGTGTCTTTGGGTATGAAATGAGTCTCTTGCAGACAGCATATCAATGGATCTTGCTTTTTTATCCAATCTGATACACTGTGTCTTTTGATTGGGGCATTTAGCTCATTTACATTCAGAGTACGTATTGAAAGATATGAATTTAGTGTCATTGTATTACCTGTAAAGCCACTGTTTCTGTGTATTTTCTCTATTCCTTTCTGATCTATGTTACTTTTAGGCTTTCTTGTCGCTGAAAGGATCCCCTTTAGTATTTCTTGCAGGGCTGGTTTAGTGATCACAAATTCTTTTAGTTTCTGTTTGTCCTGGAAGCTTTTTATCTCTCCTTCTGTTTTGAATGGATATAGTATTCTTGGCTGCATATTTTTCTCATTTCTCACCCTGAATATATCATGCCAGTCCTTTCTGACCTGCCAGGTCTCTGTGGATAGGTCTTCTGCCAGTCTAATGTTTCTACCCTTGTAGGTTATGGACCCCTTGTCCAGATTTTCAGGATCTTCTCTTTGTCTCTGAGATTTGCAAGTTTCACTATTATATGTTGAAGTGTTGACCTATTTTTATTGATTTTGAGGGGGTTCTCTGTGCCTGCTGGACTTGAATGCCTGTTTCCTTTGCCAGATTAGGGAAGTTCTCCACTATAATTTGCTCCAATATACCTTCTGCCCCCCCCTTTTCTCTTCTCCTGGGATCCCAATCATTCTAATATTGTTTCACTTTATGGGATCACTTATCTCTCAAATTCTCCCCTCATGATCCAGTAGTTGTTTATCTCTCTTTTTCTCAGCTTCTTTATTCTTCATCATTTTGTCTTCTATATTGCTAGATTTATCCTAGCAGTTAGAGCCTCCACTTTTTATTGCATCTCATTAATAGCCTTTTTTTTTTACTTGATTAGATATTAGTTCTTTTATTTCCCCAGATAGGGATTCTCTAGTATCATCTATGCTTTTTTCAAGCCCAGCTAGTATCTTTATAATCATTATTCTGAACTCTAGTTCCAACATCTTACTTATATCCATACTGACTAGGTCCCTGGCAGTCAGTACTGCCTCTTGTTCTCTTTTTTTGAGGTGAGTTTTTCTGTCTTGTCATTCTCTCCAGAGAAAAATAGATGAACAAGAGAACCAAATAATAAAATGGCAACAGTGACCCCAGAGAAATATACACTAAACAAATCAGAAGAGACCCGAAACAAACAAATAAAAAAAATTTTTTAAAAGAGAGAATATAATCAGACAGGTGAACAGAACAGAGCAATAGACTATATCCTGAGTGTATTTTGGTCTATTTGTTAGAACAAACTACATGCCAAAATTGTAAAGAAAGAAAAACATGTATATACAAAAATAAAATTAAATACAATGAAAGGATGAATATAGTGTAAAAGTGAAAATTTAAAAAGATTTTTTTTAAAGATTTTATTTATTTATTTGAGAGAGAGAGAATGAGAGACAGACAGCAGGAGAGGGGGAGGGTCAGAGGGAGAAGCAGACTCCCTGCTGAGCAGGGAGCCCAATGCGGGACTCGATCCCGGGACTCCAGGATCATGACCTGAGCCGAAGGCAGTAGCTTAACCAACTGAGCCACCCAGGCGCCCTAAAAAAGATTTTTTAAAAAGAGTTGACAAAACAAGAAATTGGTTGAAAAGGAAAGAGAAAAAAAATTTAAATTGAAAGACTAAAGAATCGTGGGGGAAAAAAACCATGAATTCTATATACTATTGTCCCCTAGTTCTGTGTGATCAGTAAACTTGGTCTTGGCTGGATGTTCTTCCTGAACTTCTGGGGGAAAGGCTTGTTGTGCTGATTCTCAGGTGTCTTTGTCCCAGGCAGAATTGTACCACCCTTGCCAGGAGGCCAGGCTAAGTAATCTGCTCTGGATTGCTGTATGTGGCTTTTGTTCCCTGAAGGCTTTCCATGCCACTTTAGAGGATGAGAATGAAAATGGTGGCCTCCCAATCTCTGGTCCCTGAGGAGTCAGAAGCTGGGGCCCTACTCCTCAGTGCGCCCTCAAAGAAAAGCGGTCAATCATTCCTGTTTCTCTGGTCTCTGGCCGCACTCCATACTCACCCAGCCTATGACCGAGCATTCCTATCTCAGGCATGTGACCCTGTTTCGAGTCTCCAAAACCTGCAGACTCCTGCAGGGTGCACCCACATTGCTCCTCCCAGGGGAAGGATGTGAGGGGGGGGTGTCTCTCTGCAGTTCTGCCACTTCCTGGGCCCCTGCTCAGAGACCGGTCGCCTGACCGTGCAGGGGTTTGCAGTTTATGGCAACCCTGAGCTGAGAGCTCACTGGGTTCACTGATTGCAGCCAGCTTCCCCGCTCTGATGCCTGGGAACTCTGCTGCACTCAAGCACCCCCGGTCTTCCTGTGACCCTGAGGATCCTGAGACCACACTGTCCCACCTAGAATTCCACCCCACTTCACCACGTGAGCACCTTTCAGGCAGAGACGTCCCTCACAGGAACAGACTTCTAAAAGTTCTGGTTTGTGCTCTGCTGCTATATCACTTTCCAGTAGCCGGCTTATGGAGGCTCCCTACCCCCGCAGTTTATCTTCCCATATATCACCTTGGATTCACTTCTCTGTACCTCCTACCTTGTGGAAAGTGGTTGCTTTTCTATTTGTAGAGTTGCAGCTATTCTCTTCTTGGATCTCCAGTTGAGTTCGAAGGTGTTCAGAGTGATTTGATAGCTATCTAGCTGAATTCCTGGGACCAGATGAAACTAAGGTCTCCTACTCCTCTGCTATCTTGGACTATCCCCCCCACCTCTTTTTTTATCCACTTGTAAGTCCTCATAATTTCTTACCCAATGATAGCACACACATAAAGATAACTTTCTAATCAACATCACCTATATTTTTTATTTATCCCTTTGTATAACTTTTCATATCATCTGAATGCACTTTTTAAAGATTTTTATTTATCTATTTGAGAGAGAGCAAGAGAGAAAGAGAGAATGAATGGGGGATGGGGGGAGAGGGAGAAGCAGAAGCAGACTCCCTGCTGAGCAGGGCTTGATCCCAGGACCCCAGGATCATGGCCTGAGCCAAAGGCAGATGCTTAACCAACTGAGCCACCCAGGTGCCCCTGAATGAATTTTAAAGTGTGTGCTCAACTTCTTATTTTGATTAGTCTTTTCTGTAGTAAGTTTAAATCATCTCTTTTCTATTGTCTTCTTTAAATGTTTATTTAGGATTGATTATCTCCACGGGTTTATTTAGGAGAGCTGACAATGAAGAAATATGTTTGCTGACTCAGCTGGTGATATCCATGAAAACATACCAGAAGTTTTATCTAATCGTGCCAATAGCACTTAAATCTAGGCTTCAGAGTTCCTGGGAGAGCTTCAGGCTCCACCTAATTGAAAGACATTTTAAAGAATCAGAAGTAGAAGGCTGATTCTTTCTTGATTTACCCTTTCTTGATTTACTCCACTGGACCCCTGAGACAACGAACCAGATCCTGTATTCTGACCCTTCTATCCTTCTCATGGATACATGAATATATCCTTTCCATCCTTTTAAAGCTCTGTCACTCTGTGTCCTCACTGGGCAACAAAGGAGTGGATTCAGTGGCTCTGGTACTGATTTAACTGTTCAGGGAGCTCCCACACTACAGCTCACTGGGTGCTGTTGTTATTTGAAGTTGAAGATCAATATCTGAACTATAACACCTGATCCTCACATGCCAGTCATGAATGCCAGGGAGATAAGATGTGTGTGTGTGTGTGTGTGTGTGTGTGCGGTTTGGGAGGCAAGAAGTGGTTGTAGTCCTACAGTAAAAAGTTAGTTGTTATTTCTTGACTATTGTGAACAGGCCTCTAAAGTCATATATGTGGGAATATAAAAAACTCATAGGTATTTTTTCTTCAGTGACCCACCAAGGAGCTGAATTTAGATGAAAAACTTGCTTCCATCCTTGAAAATGCAACCTGTTGTGGACTGAATGTTTGTGGCCTCCCCCCACCCCAAATTCATATGTTGAAATCTTAACCTCCAAATGGGAAGGTGTTAAGTGGGGCTTTTAGGAGGTGATGAGGTCATGGGCAAGGAGCCCTCCTGAATGGGATTAGCACCCTCATAAAAGGGACCCCAGAGAGCTCCCTCACCTTCTTCCCACCGTGTGAGGACACAGTGAGAAGTCAGCAGCCTGTAGCCTGGAAGAGGATCCTCGACAGAACCCAACCATGCTGGCACCCTGATCTTGGACTTCCAGCCTCCAGAACTGTGAGAAATAAATTTCTGTTGTGTAGAAGCCATCAGTCCGTGGTATTTTGTTACACCAGCCCAAACTAAGATACAACCTAATTACATTTGTAATAGAAATTTTAAATAGAAATAATAAAATAGGAGTAAAATTAGAAAAATGGTATAGAAGGGAACATCTGTACAGTTGAGAAGTAATGAGTAAAATGACTCTTTGGTTTTCTTTAAAAATGGGTTTGTCATCTTCATGTAAGGTCCAGCCTTCTTCCCCTGCCACAGGGGCCTCTGACTTCAATGGTCATGCCCCCTTGCCAATGGCAGGTGTTTTCCCGTATACCACAATGTGCGTTTGTTTATAAATTGTATTCATGTGCTGCCCCACAAATACATTATGAATGTTAAAATTTCCTATCTTTCTATATATTTTATAATATATCGAGTAAAAAGTTAAATAGGAAAAGAAATTTGGAGAGTTTCTCTCCACATCTTAATAAAACACTTTGCCCATTTCTTGTATCCTTTCAATCAGGTTCATTAAAAGTAATTATATTTTAATTTTTTATCACTGAAATTAAAAATATGTATATAGGGGCGCCTGGGTGGCTCAGTTGGTTAAGCGACTGCCTTCGGCTCAGGTCATGATCCTGGAGTCCCGGGATCGAGTCCCGCATCGGGCTCCCTGCTCGGCAGGGAGTCTGCTTCTCCCTCTGACCCTCCTCCCTCTCATGCTCTCTGTCTCTCATTCTCTCTGTCTCAAATAAATAAATAAAATCTTAAAAAAATATATGTATATAAGAGTAGTCATGAAGGAATAATAAGTCCAATGTATTCATCACTTAATTTTAATAATTATCCATTTATAGCAAGTCTTTTTTTTTTTTTTTTTGGAGTTCCAGGGGGCTTTTATTGAGATAAACTAACAAAAAGCAAGTTTTTATCGGGGCGCCTGAGTGGCTCAGTTGGTTGAGTGTCTGACTCTTGGTTTTTGCTCAGGTCATGATCTTTCAGTGGTAGGATGGAGCCCCACATCAGGCTCTATGCTCAGTGTGGAGTCTGCTTCAGATTCTCTCTCCCCGCTCCTCCTGCTCTCTTTTTTTCTCTCTCTCTCAAATAAATAAATAATCTTTTAAAAAACAACCCCCCCACCAAGATTTTATCAACCATCTTTTCTGAACCTTATAAACTCAGCAGAGATTCTGCTGCATATATGTGTACATACAACATAACACATCCCAACAAAAACAGAGTCCCACTCGAACACTTGTAACAGAAGGCCAATTTTTCCTATCCCCAAATGTTTTCAAAAATTTGAGTCACCACTGTTCACTTCTCAGTGGAACCGGTCCCTTGTGGCTAGGGACATTGGGATTCTCTCCCATTTTTACTGAACAAAAAATACATTTCTTCAAGTTTTAGTTTTGTTCCAAAACAGGGAAGTGACTGTTTTCTCTAGGCACCCCTCCCCTACAATCACTGGTTAAAATACAGCGGAATTTATGGCATGTCTTATGTCATCTATACCTTCCATATCTTCCTCATTCAAATTATTTTGAAGCAAATTCCAGACATATAATTCCATCTTCAATATATCAAAATTATATTTTATGCCACTTAATTAACATAAAAAATGAGTGAAAGAGGAAATAGAAAAAAAAGAGTGAAAAAGAAGAAAGGAAGGAAGGAACCAACATGCTAACTAATGAAGGAAAGAAGGTATGAGGAAGGTAGGGAGGGAGATACATAGTTTGATTATTATTTTATTCCTGTGAGTGTAAATTCCTATCAAGTAACAAAAGTTTGGTCTGATGCAAGTTAATTTGCTTTATTTTGGAAATGATCCCAGCTAATGAATGTTTACCTTCAAAGAGTTCAGTTCTACTGCAAACCCATTGACCCCATGCCCGTGTACTTCAAACACTTTTGGTGAAATTCAGACTCTGTAGGTTCATTTGATCCTACCCAGATGGTGGACATTATGGAACCAGAACCACCATACTCTGGGTTTCCTTGCCACTTAAAACAAACAAAATAAAACTCTGCATTTTTCTGCCCTTTGGTTTTATTTTGTCTTGTTTTCACTTTGGCTGAAAGGCTTCGATAAAACTAGAAAAAATGTAAAGCTACAGAGATTAAATACCAGCACACAGCAACAATCAAATTTCACCCATAGGAGAATAATCAGGTAACTTTCCTACAACCTCAGACACAGATAATCATTTCCTGAGCTCACAAATACAACACCCCATTCTGTAGGCACTAGATGAAAAGACAGGGGTTTATTTTGCGCTGAGGCCAAAGCTATTCTACTAACTGACCTTGGATTCTGCTGACCTCCAGAGGGAGCCCTGTGGCAGCCAAATCTGAGATTCATCTGTGAAAGGGCCAAAAGTAATTTTGTTTCAAATGCCAAAGCAATGTTTATGGAGTGAGGCAATATTTCTGATAACCGAGACCCAAATGTTGGTGTTCAATGGATTAAAGATCAATGGTAGCAATTTCAGAATAGTGAGCACTTTTAATAAGTAAGCAGTTTGGGGCTATACCAATGTAGCCTCCTGAATTCATGGAGAGGAACAAGTGTTCAAGCAGAACGATCTCTAATACAACCATTTGCCTCTTCTATGTTTTGACAAATAGCAATTATCTGAATCCAGCCACCTGTGCTACCTGAGAAATTCTTTGAGCTAAAAACATACAGTGACTTAGAGTAACAACAACTCTAGACAGCCACAAAAGCCTGCTTTGCTGGTGTTTTATGATATACACGTTGCATAAGCCATTGTGAGATCTTGAAACTCAACATTCTCCTCCACCATGTCTTTGGTGGAAAGAAGAGTGATTTAGAAAAAAAAAAAAATCTACCATGTGACAATATAAAGGAGCAGAAAATCTGTTATTTAAAATCAATAGAGAATCTAAAGTCTGAACATTGGTTCATCAGTCTTGAACTAAAATGACCATGTAATAATCCTGCAGTGCTTTGGAGGTCATAGTGAGGCTCTGACCAAGGGCTCATGGTTTTCATGTTTGCATTCTTTTGAGGATCTTTTATCCTATTCTTTGAGGATAAGAGTGATAAATGCAGTACTACTGCTTTTTATTTATATTATACTTGTCATTCAAAGCAGTCTGAAGACTTTCAAAGAGTAGATATACTTTTACACTAAATATCATAAATACTTTTGAAACAAGGCAGGTTATTAATTAAACAAGTAACTCACTTGCATACTAATGTACAATGCATGTGTTTCTACTTTTTAAACGTGGTTCAGCTGAAAGACAAAAACTTATAAACTTAGGACCATTTATTCAACCAAGTACTGTGCTTTCTGAGCTATAAATTCTCATCATAAAATATCAATTTTTCTGGTATCTACCCCAAACGCACTAGTTGATAAGATTATTTACCTGTGACATGCCATTCCACTCTACCCCCTGAGAGTACAAAGACACAGGTTAAGCAAAGAGAATATGGGAAAGAAGAATCCAGACCAACAAAAATAGTGGTATTTTTTTTCATTTAAATTCAATTAGCCAACATAGAGTACATCATTAGTTTTTGATGTAATGTTCAATGATTCATTAGTTGCGTATAACACCTGGTGCTCCTCACATCACGTGCCCTCCTTAATGCCCATTACCCAGTTACCCCATCCCCCCATCCACCTCCCTTTCCACAACCCTCAGTTTGTTTCCCAGAGTCAAGAGTCTCTCATGGTTTTTCTCCCTCTCTGATTTCTCCTTCAGTTTTCCCTCCCTTCCCCTATGAATCTCTGTACTATTCCTTATATTCCACATATGAGTGAAACCATATGATAATTGTCTTTCTCTGATTGACCTATTTCACTTAACATAATCCCCTCCAGTTCCATCCATGTCAGTGTAAATGGTAGGTATTCATCCTTTCTGATGGCTGAGTAATATTCCATTGTAGATATGAACCACTTCTTCTTTAAGCATTCATCTGTTGAAAGACATTTCGGCTCCTTCCACAGTTTGGCTATTGTGGACATTGCTGCTATGAACATTGGGGTGCATGTGCCCCTTCTTTTCACTACATCTGTATCTCTGGGGTAAATACCAGCAGTGCAATCGCTGGGTCGTAGGGTAGCTCTATTTTTAACATCTTTTGGAACCTCCATACCGTTTTCCAGACTGGTTGTACCAGCTTGCATTCAATAGTTGCATCTTTTTGACATCACAGAGAGTCAACAAGGGACAAAGCTTGAATTTCATAGAAATTCTACTTCATTTTTAATCAAATTGCAAGTGAAAAATGCCAAATTATTCACCTCTTTTTTGACTCAATCAGACTTCACTTTCTATAGGCTGACTCCTTGCTTTTATTTACAATCAAAAAGCAAAGTATATTATGCCCATTATGAACTACTAACTTGGTAATGTTTCTGAAAAATAAGACTATGGCTTACTATAGCAGATTCTTACTATGGCTGATATAGCTGGTATTATTTTATATATTCCTGTAACAACACTGCTTTCAGCTATATTGGCTTATTTCCAGTGGAAATTGGTGAGTCAAAACAGAGTCTCCTCCCAGAGCAGGCATGTGACCCAACATGCAATGTAGGAGCCCAGGAATCTCCTTAACTCAATCAATCACAGGGTCATTGCCCAGTGCTGACTTGATGCACAACTGTGGGACACAGAGGAACCAGGTGACAAGTCTCCCCTGGTATTGTCACTAGTCCCTTGTTTGTCACTAGTCCTCTTGTTTGGTTTCATCAGCCCTCAGGAAAGATATAATGAATGAAATAATGGAGTAAACCAGATCTATTTAAGGAGATTAGGCTTATTTACCTTGATAAAAGGACTTTTAAAATATTCCATCTAAAAAAGTCAAACTCAGGGAAACAGAATAGAGTGGTGGTTACCAGGGATTGGGGGTGGGGAAAATGGGAAGTACATTGGTCAAAGAGTAAACATTTACAGTTACAAGATTAACAAGTTTGGGGAGCTAACGTACAGGATTGTGATTATAGCTAATACTACTGTATCATATACTTGAATGTTACCAAAAGAATGAATCTTAAACATTCCCACCACAAAAAAAAAAAAAAAAGTAATTATGTGACAGGATGGAGGTGGTAGCTAATGTTATAGTGGTAATCATCTTTCAAAATATAAATGTATCAAATCACCATGTCCTATACCTTAAAATTACACCATGTTATGTGTCCATTATATATCTCTATCTCTATCTATCTATCTATCTATCTATCTATCTATCTATCTATCTATCTATCTATCTA